>NC_064570.1:607500-817500 GCF_937001465.1 Orcinus orca | reverse complement strand
ATAGAGAAAATACAAGAAACAATCAACAAGGACCTAGAAGAACTAAAGAGCAAACAAACAATGATGAACAGCACAATAAATAAAATTAAAAATTCTCTAGAAGGAATAAATAGCAGAATAACCAAAGCAGAAGAAAGGATAAGTGACCTGGAAGATAAAATAGTGGAAATAACCACTGCAGAGCAGAATAAAGAAAAAAGAATGAAAAGAACTGAGGACAGTCTCAGAGACCTCTGGGACAACATTAAATGCACTAACATTCAAATTATAGGGGTCCCAGAAAAAGGAGAGAAAAAGAAAAGGACTGAGAAAATATTTGAAGAGATTATAGTTGATAACTTCCCTAATATGGGAAAGGAAATAGTCAATCAAGTCCAGGAATTGCAGAGAGTCCCATACAGGATAAATTCAAGGAGAAACATGCCAAGACATATTAATCAAACTATCAAAAATTAAGTACAAACAAAAACTATTAAAAGAAGCAAGGGAAAAGCAACAAATAATGTACAAGGGAATCTCCATAAGGTTAACAGCTGATCTTTCAGTGGAAACTCTGCAAGCCAGAAGGGTATGGCAGGACATATTTAAAGTGATGAAAGGGAAAACACTACAACCAAGATTACTCTACCCAGCAAGGATCTCATTCAGATTCGACAGAGAAATTAAAACCTTTACAGGCAAGCAAAAGCTAACAGAATTCAGTGCCACCAAACCAGCTTTACAACAAATGCTAAAGGAACTTCTCTAGGCAGGAAACACAAGAGAAGGAAAAGACCTACAATAGCAAACCCAAAACAAATAACAAAATGGTGATAGGAACATACATATTGATAACTACCTTAAATGTAAATGGATTAAATGCTCCAACCAAAGGACATAGACTGGCTGAATGAATACAAAAACAAGACCCATATATATGCTGCTTACAGGAGACCCACTTCAGACCTAGGGACATGTACAGACTGAAAGTGAGGGAATGGAAAAAGATATACCATGCAAATGGAAATCAAAAGAAAGCTGGAGTAGCAATTCACTTATCAGAATAGACTTTAAAATAAAGACTATTACAAGAGACAAAGATGGACACTACATAATGATCAAGGGATCAATCCAAGAAGAAAATATAACAATTGTAACAATTGTATCACCTCACACCAGTCAGAGTGGCCATCATCAAAAATCTACAAACAATAAATGCTGGAGAGGGTGTGGAGAAAAGGTAACCCTCTTGCACTGTTGGTGGGAATGTAAATTGATACAGCCACTATGGAGAACAGTATGGAAGTTCTTTAAAAAACTACAAAAAACTACAAATAGAACTACCATATAACTACCAATCCCACTACTGGGCATATACCCTGAGAAAACCATAACCAAAAAGAGTCATGTACCACAATGTTCATTGCAGTTCTATTTACAATAGCCAGTTTTATTTACAATGAACCTAAGTGTCCTTCGACAGATGAATGGATAGAGATGTGGCACATGTATACAATGGAATATTACTCAGCCATAAAAAGAAACAAAACTGAGTTACTTATAGTGATGTGGATGGACCTAGAGTCTGTCATACAGAGTGAAGTCAGAAAGAGAAAAACAAATACTGTATGCTAACACATATATATGGAATCTAAAAAAAACAAAACATGGTTCTGAAGAACCTAGGGGCAGGACAGGAATAAAGACTCAGACGTAGAGAATGGACATATATACACTACCAAACGTAAAGTAGATAGCTAGTGGGAAGCAGCTGCATAGCACAGGGAGAGCAGCTCGGTGCTTTGTGACCACCTAGAGGGGCACCTAACTGTCCCGCCCTAAATTAAAAGGAGCAGTGCACAGCGAGAGCAGTTCGGTGCTCTGTGACCACCTAGAGGGTGGGACTGGGAGGGAGGGAGGGAGACGCCAGAGGGAGGAGATATGGGGATATATGTATACGTATAGCTGATTCACTTTGTGATCAGCAGAAACTAACACACCACTGTAAAGCAGTTATACTCCAATAAAGATGTTAAAAAAAATAAAAGAAGAGGTGCCAAGAGGTGTAACCAGGTCAAAGGAGAGACCCCTTATGTTTCCTGCCACACGTAAATACTTCCTCAATGAAACCACTTTTACAGTAATTTCCAGAAAACACACTGCTAACAACAAGCTTGCTGCCACCATTGTGTAAAAGAAGAACGTGGGGTTGGGGTCCGAGGTCGGGGCTCTGGGGGCTCTGGGGGCTCTGTCCTTGGCTGTATCACTGGGGACACACAGACAGTCATAGCTGATGACACCATGGCTTGTCCAGCAGAAGATGGGACGCCACCACCCACCAGTTGGGTCCTGCGTCACAAAGACTTCTCTGTCTTAGAGATACCCATGGTGGGGAAAAGCACACGCAGAGTTTACAACAATCCCCAACATGAAAATCACAAAGAGGCCCCGAAAATTCTAGGACGAGCCTCTCCCAGTTAAGTAGAGCATGATCCACATTCAGAAAAACAGGCCCTGGCCGTTCCCTCTCTCCCTGGAGATGAAGGGCCTCACCTCGCAGCATCACTAACCTGCATCCACAGGTCCTCCAGGTGGTGGGCTGGAGACGGTTCCCGGAGGCCAGAGCGCGAGCTGCCCCAGTGTCAGGTGTGCGGGCAGGAGGCCACACCACCCACCACCACCCCAGCGCCCCTGCCTCGATTCACACCAAAGGCCACTCTTGGGTACTGAGTGGTCCTCTGGCTGAGAAGGGAAAGGGCCCAACTGGTCACAGTGGGGACATCTCAACACGATAGTGAACCTGAACAGACAGAATTACTACTGCACGGCAGCCCCCTGGGGGTCCCTGGAAGGAAGCTGAGGGGCAGAACTTCAGGCCACACACCTGGTCACCATGGGCAACACAGCAAGTGAAAACAGGTCCGACTAAAAGAGAGAACTTACACAGACACTGGGCAAGGATGAGTAGCTTGACTGTTTGGACAGGGGCCTGGAGAAAGAAAGATGACGAGAGTCAGGGGCTGGAGGTCACACCTGTAGGAGTGGGCACCTGACCTGGGGGTAAGGACACCTGACCTGTTAGGTGGGCTGCAGCCACCACAGAGCTGGCAGAGTGGATGCATGGAAGCCCCTCAGGGCGCTGTGCTGGGGTCAAGGCGCAGGGCCTACTGATCGCAGCTGATGTCTGGACTGCCAGGGTTCAATGTCTAGTCCATCAATGCAGAATCTAGTGCTAAGCCCCCACTTGGCAGTGTCCTTTGAGAAAACCAACAGCCACCTCCTGGCAGGTGGATGCATTGGACACTTTCATCCAGGAAGAGCAGCAAATCATCCGGATGGGTGCCGTCTCAGGGTCCAGTCTCAGGCAGCCAGCAGGGTTTCCACTCAGATTGATTTCAAAGACCTATTTCAGCAGCTGTGATGGGAACCAGATTATTTATAAGTGAGCATCCTGGCATTTTCCTTCCCCATCCCTGCTCGCCACAGAGAGCTTTGCATTTGCCTTCTCAGCTTCTCTGTGGTGTGAGCATGGTTCCAAAGATGGAAAATATCGGCCACCACCAGAAATGTCTGCTCTACCCCAAGCCACAGATCAGTGGAGCCCCTTTCCCCAGCTTCTCAAGTTCATGGTCGCAGAACCAGGAGCCCCGGGCCCCCCAGATCCTTAATATGCCATCATGAGATACGTTACCTCCTGCATTAAGTACTGTCAGAAGTTACGGGACTGTCCCCAGCTGTTTGTTCCCTGAGAAGTAGGAACAAACCTATAGGAAATATGGTTTTTTAGAAGATTGTACGTGACCACCATCTTGGTAGAAGCCATGTGACTAATACACACGCACTGTGCATATCTTGAATACTTCCTTCCTTGAAGTTGCCTTCTCAGCTAATAGTTTCCTATTTTTAGGGCAGTGGCTCAGTCCTCTAAACATAGTCTCTCTAAGCTGTAAATCAACAGAAAGACTTTCTATGTCATTAAAGACATTTTTCTCCTTTTCCTGATCCTACAGGATGGTGTAAATTTCCTCACAAGATAACTATTTCACTCGACATAACACTGTGATTTTTTTTAAGTTTTTCCATACACGTCTCTAAGGAAGAGTAGAAAATAAATGCTAAAACAGTACCCCCCAACATCCAAACAAGTCATGAGATGATCCACTATCTTTTTTCTGCCAGAGAAACTGGCCAGTAATAGAGGATTAAGTAAAATTCATGTCTGTTAAGTAGATAATAAATTAAACTAATAAATTGTGATTACCGCCACTCCCTCCTAAGTCACCCATATTGAATGAATAACCCATACTTCTGAACCCATAAGTTAAAAGAAAATAATTTAATAATTTCAAGTTTCTACTTGAAGAGGTAAAGCATAAACATGAGACGAGTAAAGAAAAGTGTAAACGTCCCTATTATACATTATAAGGCAGTATTTGCAAATGTGTGTTGTCTCTGCTTAGGAATAGAACATAGGGAAAGTATCCCTGATGTTTTCTCTAAATAGCAAAAAGGTCATTCCTCTGCCTTTTCAGTATGCTTATCCATCCTGTTATTTTCAGAAATCTTCTTTGGTAGCCTAAATGAAGTTGTTTAAATATTTGCTACATCTGATCCTCTAGTCTTTCAACCTCAGGTTATGTCCATAAAAGTTGAGCATTTTAAAATTTACTGGTTTCTAACTACTTTGAATCCTAACTCCGTGAGTTAGACACTGAGGACCCAGGGTAAATTTTCTGGCGTTAGATGAAGTATTCATAGTGAAGTGTTTACTTGTTCCATATTCGTAAAATGCTCATCCACAAATATCATTCCCCATGATAATCGCAGACTGTAGGAAAGTAGGTGCAGTTTATAAGTCTTGGAGGAATTATAAATAACCATTTATGCTTAATAATGAGCATCAAAGCCCAAAATATCATGATACAAATAATTATCCTTCGCTTCTCACATTGAATGTCTAATAATGTTGTCTTGAATCCAAAGATAAAATTTCCTTTTGGAAAGTCTTCAGAAATGTTAGACATCAAACATATGTGTACATGCATATTCTCTGCAGCATTTTTTCAGCCAAGAGGTTGAAACCACAATTTAGGTTATTTTCTACCAGCTGGTGAGTGGATAAACAAATACAGTCCATCCACCTTCTGGGATGTGACTCTGCCACAAGGATTGATGCACTGACACAGGCTACAACGTGGATGAGCTTTGAAACCATGATGCTCAGTGAGAGAAGCCAGAAGCAAGAGGCCACATGGAGCATGATTCCCTTTATGTGAAATGTCCAGAATCAGCAAATCCATGGAGACAGAAAGCAGATTGGTGGTTGTCGGGGGCTGGGAAGGGGGACTGACTGCTGAAAGGACATGGGGTTTCCTGCTGGGAGATGGGAGTGTTTGGGGGCCAGATAATGCTGGTGGCTGCACAACATTGTGAATGTCCTAAAAGCCACCATTGTATTCACTCTAAAATGGTTAATGGTATATCTTCTGAATTTCATCTCAATAAAAAAATATCTTCGAGGCCTTGAGTCAGAAAGATCACAAAGAGTTATAAAAAATTCCAAGGGCAGAGGCAGCGCAGCAAGATGGAGAGTCTCCCAGCCCAAGAGCGAGGACGCTTTGGTCCAAGTTCAGGCCCCGCCACTGACCAGCAGCACCTCGCCGGCTATATCCCGACCGTCATGAGATGAACCACATCGGCCCTCACACCTTAGACACAGCTGTGAGAGTGAATGTAAGTACATACAGACACTCGCACTTTTAAACTACATAAATATGCAAACTGAGCTACACAGACACGCAAACACACATACACCCAAACACGGTACTGTAAGGGCCATCGTTTTTCAAGGAAAGAATATATACACCACTCAGAATACTCGCCTCTCATGGGTGTGCTGGGTAATATTTCCAGCAAGGAAAGTAGGTATTTGCTGGGATGGTAATTTATAGAAAACATTGCAATAATCTCTTTACCCAAAGCTCTTCTAAGAAGACAAAATACCTTTGATGTGTTTGGATGGCCAATGAGTCACTATGATCATTTGGGGATAATTATTGACTCATAATTGTGTCATCTTCCAGTATTTTGTGAATTGCTCCAAATCCAATGCAAAAAACTTAGGATTTAAAAACATTTGAAACATTCGTTTTTTGCTCCTAATCCTTTTACATTATGTGCAGGAATAGGGCACTGAGAGACCAGGTCGGGGCAGAGAGCTGCTCTGGAGGCCCCGTGAAGGGGCACCTGGGGGCAGGTGACGTGAATGATGTGAAACCATCATGTGTTTGAAGGATCGGTGCCCAGCTACAAGCAGGACAAGGACGAAATTTAAGAAAAACGCTCCACCTCCCATTATCCCCAATAAAAACGCTCCACCTTCCATTATCCCCAATAAAAACGCTCCACCTCCCATTATCCCCAATAAAAACACTCCACCTCCCATTATCCCCAAGAAGGTGCCTATATTCAATACTTAATAGACAAAATGATGAGAATGAGGAAAATATGCATGGGCTTAGCTTTAAAGCTTCTAGAAAAACAATGCAAACAGGAAAGCAATAAATGCAGGTCTTTCTACCACGATGCTGATGATGGTTTAGAAATCTCTCCACGTAAATGGAGAAAAACATCTGAGGTCGTCCTCCTTCCTTCACAAAATGCCTCAGTTTAAATAAACCAGAAAGAGCTCAGGGTTGAGAGAATAAAACTGTGTGGTTTTCAGCCAGTCCCTGAACTTCCCAGAGTCCAGGGTCTTTGTTTTCCGTAAAAGGGGAAAATCACACCAGCCCCCAGGGCCACGAAGTGAATTACAAGAGCCAGCGGGAGTGAGTTAGCAAACATTTCTAAATGCGTCACAAACAGTAAGTCATTTAAATCTCCTACCAACATGAGGGGCAGGTCCTATCATTATCATTATTTACAGATGAGGTAACCGAGGAAGGAAGGGAACTGAGTTGCCCAAGTTCACAAAGAAGTAAGAATGGGGCTGGGATCTGAACCGAGAACCCAGGCAGTTAGGCTGTAGATTCTGTGCTATCAACCACCATGCTATGTGCATAGAAAACTAATTATATGTCTATATAGCCATATAATATGTTATAAATACATACCACATACATATGTGTGTATATCAAATTCAGTTTAAAATTAAATTATTCACAAATTATCGCTTTTATTATAATTAATCCCAAATCTACTTGGAACAGGAGCAGAAGAATGCCAATGTGGGTGGTCTCCTGACACACACATACAGAGCCATCCAGGCATAAAGCTGAAATATTAACAACAGATGTGACTAGACTCTCAAATGCACATGGTTACTGTACTTTGTTTTTCTAAATGCACATAAATACTGTATTTATTGGTGTCTGTCTAAGGCTATCCATGAATATCTGGAATTCCTGTCTTTATGTCTGGTTTTATTCCCATATAAATGAGAGACGTAGCTTTGACTGCCTCGTTGGATTGCAAAATCAAGGTGCTTGAGGCCAAACCAAAGCGCGATTTCTTTCAAGAGACACAGAACGCGGTGGCCAGTACCTCGATCCCACAGGCAGTCTCACGATATGAAATGAAGTCATGTGAATGGAGCAGGGACAGTAGGTGGCAGTCGTCACCTCCCCTGGTATTTTCCTTCTCCCTTTTTTCCAGCACCGCTGATGACAGGGCAGAGCTCTCAGGAGAGAAGTCAGCAGAGAACTTTGATAGCAATTTCCAGGGGGCCCAAGATAGAGCCACGCAGACGACCCTCGGCAGGCGTCGGGCCCTTGCAGCAGTGGCCTCGGTAGAACCTACAGAAATAAGATGATAAAAGGCGAGTGAAAACAGAGCAATGAAAGGTATTTATGTTCTTTTCTAAATAATCTGGATATAGAGTGAGATGGGAACACACACACCCTTCCGCCTTGCTGACTTGGGTAGACCAGCACTCCTTGTATCTGAGGCCTGATGGTCCTGGGGCTGCATTTCTCTGTTCACTGGGACGAACACGTATCCAAGCTCAGCCACGACAGAACGTGGACTCCTGACTCCAAGTTCATCCCAACGGTCCCTGGACGGATCTGGTGAGAGTGAGGATAACAAGTAACCCGTGATGACACTGGGGAATAATTTCGTGTCTGAACTCAACTCATGGTTTGTAGCACAATCTTTTAAATATAAATTTATTTTATGATACTAAAAGAGTTGTAAACAAAATAATTGGCTTTAATCAAGGAAGTCCTGCAATAGCCAGTTCGTTTGAGTATGATAAAAGGATTTTTTCCTCATGGAAAAACACATGGATTGCATGCACCCAAAATTCTTCAATGACACAATAGGGTTACTCTAAATTTACCAGTAGAATAATAGAATTCTACTGAATGTTCTCTAAATCTCCAAATATTTTTTAAAAAACATGTGTTGCATAAATCATGATAAAAGAAAAACAAGCATGTGCTCCCAATATTACTTGAATATTTCTTCCACTGGAGCACATGA
The DNA here is from genome assembly GCF_937001465.1 of Orcinus orca. NCBI lineage: Eukaryota > Metazoa > Chordata > Mammalia > Artiodactyla > Delphinidae > Orcinus > Orcinus orca. The sequence continues at coordinate 809,040 of NC_064570.1, read as the reverse complement.
TGTTGGTTGAGAAGATACACATCATGTGGAATCAATCTCACAATTTATTTGGAATCTTCTCCGAAATGGGATATGCCAATCATGGAATAGTTCAATATCGAGCAGTGTAAGTAGAATGCTATCAAATATAAAACACTGAATTAGGAGGGGACCATCTAGAAATTCATCAAGGAGGAATCAAAGAGTATTTCTACGGTGTCTCAACCAGCCCCTGCCCTTTGGACCCACCTCAATCCACCCGTTTTCTGCACTACCACCAGCTCATAGTGAGGACACGACAATTTGCAGGAATGTCCCGGGGTCTCTGCTTGCCTTTCTTCTACCAGATCATCTTCCAATTCTATCAGAATCAGTCTCTGAGCAGTCGGTTTTGGGAGAAACTTGAGTTTGCTTCTGGACCCAGGGATCTCGTGTCCATACTTGTTTTTCTCTTGTTTTGCCCCTTTTGCTCCTAGAGTTTCTCATGACACCCTGAAGAAGCTGAGCTGTGGCCTGGAGGAACCATGCCCATCACTGTCCACCATGTCTTGCTACTGTGAGGTCCAGCCACTGTGAAGCAGAGAGCAGGACCCAGATATTTGACCAGAACCCACAGTCCCAGAATCTTCCCTTCCCCATGTCAGCCCCTCGCCCAGGCTCCCCCTTTGCCTTGAACTGGGAGTATGTAGCCATGGGAAAAGAGCACAGCACCCCTTTCCCCCTTTCTGCTCATATTCCAGAGATGAGGGTGGGTTACGTAGCCTGAACTTGATGCAGGTGTTACAAGATCGTTGTCAGTTCTGCTGTCCTGTCTCTCGTTTCCTCCCAGGAAATTGGAGGAGGGAGAAAAACGTCTCAGCTTCAGCACAGCTGGGTGACTTGCAGGAACTCAGCGCCTGACGTTGGCAGGATCTAAACTGGTCGGGGAGCAGTGCCGTGAGGGGTCTAGCTCTGTATCCCCTTTGGAGAGGAATTCTGTTTCAGACCAGCTCTGTCAGAAGTGGGATCCACGTCCCACAGAGTTTCCCAAGGTTTAGATTAGTCCAAATCTAATTCACTTCACCTCTGCTGCAGTCACTTTCCGTGGGTGAGCCAAGGAAAAAGTCATCAGCTGATGTCAGCCACTCCCAGCAGACACCAAGTCCTGCACGGAACAGAAACAATTCTACGCAGTAATTCATCTGCCAACTACAAGACAACCTCCACTTAGCAGCCAATGTCTTCAACCCAAGCTGTGCAGCACAGTGACTCACGGGGCAAGAGTGAAAATCAGGGCCACAGCCACAGGGTGAAAATGTCACAAGCCAGGCGCACCCTGGTGTTCAAGAGCTCACACATCCCTCATCCTCCCATAGCAGTAAATTACCCTGAAACAGGGGGAAGGTGTTATTAATTATTTCTTTTCTACTGACTTTTTGTAGATGCACTCTGATTTCTAAGACTTACAGCCCACAGAATAAACACCCTCCGAGTGCTTGATCTGTGCCTAAGTCAGAAACTCAGGTTGATCCTCTGTGCCTTACTGGCCATACCCAGTAGGTAACTACATCCCAAAGGTGCTTTCCTTCTCAATATCCCGTTAATTTTCTTTATTGCCACGGCCTGATTCTGATCCTCTTGCCCAGATGCAGAGATGGACTTGCCATGAAGCTCAAAGAGTTTAGGTTTTAAGACTTCTCACCTGGTGTGTGTGCTTGTGCGTGCGCACATTTCACCTACAAAGGTATTTCCATAGCAAATCCTTAAGACCATTCTGTCTTCTCTGCTCTGTGTTAGGTGGCATCGGAGTGACCCTGGGCATTCTTGGGCATCAGTTAGAAGGGTCTGGACGGGGAGCATCTGGTTCTGGCTTAGTGGGATGGATGGTGTCGAATCAGGGTATTTCCGTGTGTGGTAAGCCATTGTCAAATGTCCTAGAGCAGGAGTGGCCTCCAAGAATAGACCTGCATCCTGCTGTATTGACACTTATGTACTCACTTTTATACCTAATTTTGTACCCATCGTATTAATTCTTTATTTCTTTTTGAGAGGGCCCTTTAAACTACATAAATGTTAGGTTCCCCAAACCAGGGCCTGCATGACTAGGACCCCTGCCAGCCTGGAGGCTCCCCCTCCCTCTACAGTCAGGGTCATCCTTCTAAGGTGCAGATCTGGTGTCGCCATCTTTCACAGCCTCTTAAAACCCTTCATCTGTTCCCCATCCAGACTCCCTCCCCCGGCACACAAATCCCTTCGGGACCTTGTTTCTGCCCTTATTCTGTGTTGCTTCCTCTTCCTCAGCTATACTCCCCGCCCAGGTGACCCCCCAGAGTGAGCAGCCTCCTTATCTTAGCGCCCAGTAACACAGGAATGCTGGGCCCTGGGGGTCTTCACCAGACCAGACCCCCTGAGTCCACAAAGTACCTCAGGCCTTTCTTAGGACCCAGCTCAGCGCCTGTTTCTTTCTCCACTCCTGTGCCTCTGTGTCCACTGCTCCCGGGTGCCCGAGAGCCGGGCTGGCTGCGATTTTCAGGCAGAGGAACTAACTAGCTGGTGAGAGAATCTGAATAGTGTTTAAGGAAGGGGACCAAAGGTAAATTGCATTTCTATTTGGGCTCACTCACAGGGTGACCGCCGTATCCCCCTTTCCAGGCCTGTCCCCGTTCACGCTGTGGGGCAGTGCGATTACTAACAGCAGCTCCAGCCACTTTCAGAAGCGTCCCCAACCCGGATGATAAATATACGGGCACCATACTTACACACCACAATTACACACACACACAAACTCACCATGGAAATAAAGATACCTCTATTGTGTTGTCATTAACATTATTGTCATTATCATTGGTATTCTCAGTGTGGGCATTATTTAAAATAACTTAATTTTACATAAGAAACAGTTCAATAAACCGCAGCAGTATAAGAATGTTTAAGAAGTGAAGTGTGATGGAACTTAGAAATGTAGCAATTTTGGTTCCCTAGGAGGAAGCATTAAAACCCATGAGCACGGGACAAGTTTGGATCATCCCATAAGAGACCGTAATTATAATCCTTTAAGTTATAAAACAAAGAGCCAAAGCTTTAACTGTGACACAAGGAAAACCATGTCTTTTTCCCTGCATTTGCCCTTCAACTAAGAAGTAAAAACTTCCTCTGGGCATTTAGGGAAATCAGGGACAGCCACATAAAATCATAATCACAGAATCAGAGAGTGTACGTAGGTTGTGCTTTGCTATGTGGACACAGAGTAAACTTCCCTGTTATTAGACAGGATTCTTGTATTGACAGAAGCTATAGATTACAAGGCAAAGTCAATCCTCCTGCCTTTCCCAGTACTTGTCATCCAGCCCAACCACAGTCTACATGAGCTCACCCTAATGGCAACTAGTTCTTTCTCCCATTCCATGTATTTATATAATTTTCCCCATATTAACTTCTCCAAAGATAATAAGAAAGTTACTGCCACACACAAAAAAATCGCATTCTCATCAAATGTTTGAATATCTTTACCCAAAACAAATGTACTTCTTTTTCCTAAGTATTCCAGTTCTGCCCTTAAAGTAGATAACCACTAAGAAATGACAGTGAGTACTAGGTCCCCATGCAGAGAGAGTACCCCCGAAAGTGACCAGGGCTCATCTTTCCGACTAGGGAACAACGAATACCCTGATAGCCATATGGTGCTGGCATCTTCCCCAAATGCAGAAGAGGCAGCCATTCCACTGAAGCACCCACAGCATGTGCTGTGACTCCTGAAACAAGTACAGGGTCACAAAGACAGATTCTCGATCAAGACATAATTGAGCGTCTGTGCCGGTGGCCAGGAGGAATGAAAAATGAAAAACACATGATCCCTATCCTCCAAGAGCTTAATATCTATTTGGGTAGATTTAAACAAGTATATAAATTATTATACAGCAAACCACAATATAAATACCTTAAAGAAAACTAAAACATTCTTCAAAGTAGCACTTTTAGACAAATATATGTTCCTCAAGTGATTAGGGAAGAGAAAAGTAAGTGGATGTGCTTCCTGCTAAGAAAAGCAGAGATGCAAGATTCAATAGTAAAATAACAGAAAGGCCACCAGAATAACCCAGGTGGTGCTGTCAGAGCCACAGCCATCAGGATGGACTCATGCCTCACTTACTCCAGAGACTGATGGATACGCAGAGGAGAAGTGCAAATACGGTTCACGTATGATGGATCCGACATAGGAGCCAGCGTGCACGTACCGTCACTACACACTCACCCGTCTCCTCTCTGTCAGCCAAGACGCCTTAGAGGCAGCGGCACCTCACCAGCCGCGACACCCACCCAGTGCCCAGACCTTGGTGTCTAAACTCCATTCTCCACGAAAAGCCACCAGGGCTCCTCACAGAAATGACTGATCCTAAGACTGACTGCAGCAGGAACTGTACAGGAGGAGTCTGCAGCTTCAGAAGGCAAAGAGGCAGCAGGTCAAAGGGACCCGGGAGCCAACTGAAGGAGCCCCCAGTGGTCAAAGCTGGGACAGTTTGAACAACAAAATAAAGTCGTGTTGGGTCATAATCCAGAGCATAAAAGAAATACCCACCAGTCCACACAGATATAAACACACGATGGAATAAACAAAGCGGGGAGAGTAGACCAACCCATGCACAAGAATTCCAAGTAACTTGTGAAGATGCTCCCCAGTGTGGGCTGTGCACAGTGACCCCCTTCCAAAGAAGACAGTGCGGGGAGGGGAAGGAGACACCTGGCAAACTCCAGAGGGTGAGGCCTGCTCATCACACGGCTTCGTGGTCCGCTGCGCGTTGCATGTGAGCCTCGTGCCCCCAAGCGCCTCCTCCCACTTCTTCTTGGTGGTTCAACAGTGAAGCAAACCTGACTCATTCCAGCTCTGGGGGAGAAAGAAGGAGGTAGACAGCGTTCAGGAAATGACGCGTTTATGAAAAGATACACAAATGCACGTATTTTATTATTGATGTGGGTGTTAGATTTCATTACTACATAGAGCATTTTCTTATATCAGCTTCCACTAAAATCAGTTCCGGAATCATGTTCTGACCTAACTAATTTTGAAAAAAGAGCCTGGAATTATCTTCCGGCCTGTTCCCATGGAAAGGAATCAGGGCCACCGAGCTGGATGGTTGGCTTTGCTGAGCTCACAAATGACTGGGCTCTGAGGACAACTTCTCTTTGCTCACATGGTCATATAGCTGTGAGGCGAGTGGCAGGGGACCCACAAGCCCAGCTGGAGGACCAGCCTCGGGACAGAAGCACGTCCTTCTGCTCCTACGAGCCCGTGCCTTGTCGGACCTCCCCTGGGGCTGACACTCTTCCACATGCAGGGCAAGGACCCCAGAAGGTCACGGAATGTGGCCCAACCATGAAGCCCCTGAGAGGGAGGCCCCACGAGTCACATGGCAGTGGGTAGACATGAGCCTGCTACAGACTCTGAAAATCAAGAAGGTTTGGTTTTATCCTATGATAAACAGCTAGTTATCCAAAGGTTTAGAACAAGGATATAGTAAAAGCAGAGATTAAAGAGACTTTCATCTAGAAGCTGTTTGCAAGGAAAGGATGAAACCATGCATGGAAAGCACCCCTGTGTCTTACGCATCAAAAGAGGCACAGACGCTTCTCAAAATATTTTAAGGGACAACATCTGACTAGCTAAACCTGATATCTTTGACTACTCAAAAATTTATGAATTCACGTGACTGTTTTCACCAAGGCTAAGGAAACAGTCGGTGAGACGCAGGGTGGCTCCATGGCCAGAGCAGGATGAGGAAACCCAGTGGGACCCTCTTCCTCCTCAATTCCCCCTCCTCAAAATTGGAAGAAGATGGAAAACTCTGTCCTGAGAAAACTTTCATGCTAATTTAAAAGTATATAATTAACGAAATATATTTATTTAGAACTCCAAATAAGAGTCAACTGTTATCACATTAAAACATGGAAATTACATACATTAGCTCACTGGGGGGAAGATAATTATTATTCTAGCTCTCAGGGTCTCATTCACGTCTTATTCTCGGGCTGGGGGGAGAAACTGCCCTATATATCACGGGTCAAAAACGTTACCCAGGGAGCTGTTCTAAAGATCTGACACAGACTGAAAAATGTTTACATATGGAACTCAACCCACTAAAAGTTTTCAGGTACATCGTGAAATGTTCTCTTGAACCAGTCCTGCCATCCTGTCTCTCCCTCTCCCTCTCACTTGCTTGTTGAAGGAATATGCAGTATTTATTGGGCACACATGTTTAGAGATAGATCCACCTGCATGTGGAAACTAGGTGTCAATCTGCAGCCAGGAGCTGGCTTCTGTCCCACGTCCAGGCACCCTGTGTGGGGAGCAGAGGCAGGAGGTGCTCAGGGAGACGCTGACACACCCCCGCCCAGGTCCACGTGGCTGCCGGGGCCAGTGCGCCGTGCGTCCGCCAACGGGACTTGACTTCATCCAAGGCCCATCACCCATGGAAATACTCACCTGGTGGGGGAGGCTGGCTTTGGTCCGTATTCATTTGGATTTTCTTTGTTGTTACTTTTGGGGTGGAATTTCTCCCTGAGCTGAGGGATTATGGCAGTTGGGAGAATATTGGCTAAGTTGTTTTGTTTTCCACTCATATTCTTATTAAGAAATACATTGGCTTTAAAGTATTAAACTTGGACTGACTTTGTTCTTCTGCTACTTTGGTCCTTTGAGACAATAACAGGGCAAACTATACTCCAGACTTCACTTCTGAATCCTTTATTGTCTCCAGCTCGGACATACCTTCGCAAACTAGTGGAAGGGTCATCTGGCACGTCTGAGTCAGGGAGCAGAGCGGCCTCTGACACAGCTGTGCCAGGACCCCGGACCCCAGACCCCACCCCTCCCACCAGGGCTCCCGTAACAAGTATTGCCGAGTAGCAAGACCTCACCAAGGGGTGGCTCTGCTTGTTTTCCAAGTCTGGGCTTCATTCTTCACTCAGCTGGTTGTTATTACTGCCTTTGCAGTAGCAGTGAGAGATTAACCGTGGCCAAGTGTCTGAATTTTGACACAGACTCAGCCAAAATTCAATCTGCCACGTCCAAAAGGAGGTGAGAGGAGTGGAAGATGTGGTTTCCATGCTGCTCGTGTCTCTACCGTTTTGAGATGGAACGTTTAAAACATCCCCAAGGTAATGTGCGTTTAATTAAAGTAGCATCAGTGAATCCTAGAGGTGATATTTGCTTTTCCAATTCATTTTTATGCTGCAAGAGAAAGAAAGGGAAGTCAGCTTAGAGTAAGTTAATGAAGAATCTGGGAAAGGAGAGCCCCTGGGGTGGAGTCTCCAACAGCCGTGTCAAGGCCAACCTGGGTCCAGCTTGGGAGTCGTGGCTGGGTCACTCGTCCCCAGGTTTCAGATGCACAAAGCAATGAAAATGAAGGCAGTGCTTTGTACCCACAGCAAGTCAGGAAGGCAGCTCTTCCAGGGGGACTGTGTTGGCTGTGGTCCCTGGGAACCCTGCAAAGGCAAACACGCAAGTGGCTGCTGGAAACAAGGGGAGATGCAGGGTCCCTCCGCAGAAAATCCACGGCCCCTCCACATTCAATGTGAACACACCACATCCAACCGAACTGCTCCACTTCATTAGTGTAGCTTTGACACTTTCTGTTGTAACAAACAACACTGTAATGATCAGTAGTGTACAAATATGCACCAATCTACTGTATGTTTCAAAAGGCTTCTGCCCTTCATGACAAAGTTCCCTGAACTGCTTTCTTCCTGAAAACAAGTAAAATGTTGAATATGCAATTTTAAAATTATCTTCTTTAATGGCATTGCTGAGCTCACAAGGAAGTAAGGAGCCCTCCATGGCCCAAGATTATGCACAGGGGAGTCCACGGGCCGAGGCCAGCCATGGCTCTGGCCACCTGACAAACCTGGTGGCCTGTCCAGCTCCTGTAACCGCTGCTCCCACAGGCCCCTGGAACCAGACACCTCCTCACAGTGGGAAGGAGGCTTCAGAGGGCCACAAACGACTGCAGAGGAGGGCAGTCACCTCCCACAAAGACTGAGCTGGGGGCCAGGCTCTCACTACCTCCAGATACTTCAGTCAGGAGCCCCTTCAGGGTGACCCCAGGCTGTGGGTCACACTTCGTCCTCACTGACCCAGTTTTCATTCTTTAAATCTAGTTGTTCTAGCAGTTGCCAAGAGAGGAGTGTTAAAATCTCACCCTGGTTATGGAATCGTCTACTTCAGTTTTTCACTGGGTCAGTTTTGCTTCATGTATTGGAGTATTTCTCAACAGGCACCGTTATAATTATTGACTTCCTGATGAAGAGAAGCTCATTCTACCACAACAAAAACTCCCTTTATCTCTGGCAATACTCGCCATGTAGAAGTTTATTTTCTCAGATATGAATACACTTTACTCCAATGACTTATTCTTAACATTTGCATGATTTATCTTTTCCCACCATTTCCTTTCAAACTCTCCTTGTCTTCTTATTAAAAGTTTGTCTCTTGTAGGCAGCATATAGCTTGGACTTGCTTTTAATCCATCCTGACAATCTCTGCCTCTTATCTGCAGTGTGTAGACCATTAACGTTTAATGTAATTACTGATAAGATTTAGCTCAGTCTACCATTTACTATCTGTTTCTGCTTTTCCCCTCTGGTTTTTGTTTTTTATTTTACACACACACACACACACACACACATCTTTCATAAATATGTCTTTCATAATTCTTCTGGATCCATGGAGAGGAAGAGAAATAAGTATTACGTATCTCACAGCTAAGGTGTTCTGGGCCATCTCTTCTTGTAACCTCTTCAGTTTTTGTTCCATAGAAATCTATTCCATGTTATTTGGTGCAGGAAAATCTAGAGATGTTAAAAGTGCTCTTAATTTTTGTGATTTTAATAAGCATGGGATCCCAGGTTCCCAGGTTTTTTTGTTTGTTTTTGTTTTTGTTTTTTGCGGTACGCGGGCCTCTCAATGTTGTGGCCTCTCCCTTGCGGAGCACAGGTTCCGGACGCGCAGGCTCAGCGGCCATGGCTCATGGGCCCAGCCACTCCATGGCATGTGGGATCCTCCCGGACTGGGGCACGAACCCACGTCCCCTGCATCGGCAGGCAGAGTCTCAACCACTGCGCCACCAGGGGAGCCCAGGATCCCAGGTTTTGTGAGGCTTGAAAGTTATATAATCTGGGGAATCTCTTTAAGAAAATTATGCACGTAAAAGAATAACATAAATTAAACATTTTAAATATGACAGCCACCACAAGCATCACACAATCTGGAAAAAAACATTTTTTTTTTCAATTTAAGGGCACAGTACACATCTACACAACTCTAACTACATTTTCTGGCTGATTACAGTCTTTTCTTCCTAAGTCTTCATATCATGACACTGGGTAAATCAGCAGAGTGCATGGTTAGAGCATTTTTTGAAGTCACCCCAGCATTGGGACAGAAGTGACTATGACTCCACTAACCCTAATCAAATGTATCCCTGACCCCACTTCCCCAGAGCCTGACTCACTGCAGCAACCCCTGCATCCTGCCATGGTGGGAAACACAGGTGAGGGAAGTTGGGCTGGAAAGAGGCATGGTCTTTGCTGATTGCAGGTAACACCTTTTGAAAATTTCACAACACGTGATGATATGGGCATGCCACTGAGGACCCACCAGGTCCAGGGAAGAGCCTTAAAGCCTCAGCGTCGTGTGCTTCTCAGTAAACCCACTTCTGATAATGAATGAAATAAAACAACTAGCTTGTCCTATGCTTCTTCTCCAGTCTCTCCCCAGGACTCCTCCGAGGCACCAGCATCTCCAAGTCTCCCCACAGGGTTGCCAGCAGACACTGGGAGGAACATTTACAGTTTTAAAAAGATTGTTTAAATCAAAAACTCTCCCTTCATTTACTTGATCATTTATGCAACACTGTTCTCCAGTCTCTACTCCAGTTGCCCGAGACACGTCTGTGAATATAAAACAGACAGGGTTCTTGCCCTAGTGGGTTTATAGTGTTGGGGAGTGAAGCAATTATTTTAAATAATCACTTACACAGCTTTTCACACTCTTAGAAATTATTTTAGATACTGTCATTATTAAAACATCAGTCTAATATTGGCTGAAAAAGCAAAGCTCAATTAATATTCCATTTCTAAGAGGTGTACCTAAAACAAAGCAACTCACAAAGGTTAAGATTTTTAAAAAGCACCAAATGATACAAGCAAAAAGAGAAGGGGCTGCCCACATTAATACTGTATGAAGTGTAAACCAAGGTATGATTCGTAAATATACCAGATAAAATTGTTTCTAATACAAATGAGTTATATGCTGGCAACCTCAAGTCTACACCAACAGGATATGAATGTCTCCTTTCTGTTCAAGTCGGTACTGAAATAATCTCCCTCTTGCATCAACAACTAGAGAAATTGTCCAATTTCCAGGGCCTAGCACATGTTGAGTATTCTGCCAGACTGAGTCGGGGCCTTTACCATTTCCTACGTCCAATTTTCAAACTTAAAGCAGAAAAAAATAATGCTTCAAGTACAGGAGGCCGTAGATAATAATTGTGTTAAAATACATAAGTGCAGCAGCCTCCAGGCCTCCTGGGGCCCATTGGTCTCATCCCCCATCTCCCCACCACATACAGGCTCAGCAGTGCCCACAGGTTCTGCGTCCTCCGAGCTGTGTCCTCCAGTGGGTGGAAGGAAAGATGGTGGTTCCTGGTGGGCTGGCATCTTGGGACAAGGACACAGGCTTCCTGCCGCTTCTGAGAAAAGCTGGCCTCTGCAGGTGGACCTCACATGTAGGTGGGTAACAGAGAGGACCCGACCCCAGCCCACCCCTGCCTGGATGTGCTGCCCTTTGTTTTAGAGGGTAAAGAAGAGGTTTAAGATTTTTAAGAATTTGAATCCAAACACATCTGCCCCATTATTACTGGAACTTGCTCAAGAATCTTATAAAATGTTGACGCTATTTCGTTTTACAGCACATTTTTTAGTTTTTGGTGTTTTCTTTTCTGTTCCTTGAATCTTTAAATAGGAATTTGGAAGAGAACCTATAAGAAAACAGCCAGATGCAATCTTAAGCTAAAAGTTCTAATTAGAATTTTAAGAGCACTTAAGGATTTTACTCATTAGAGTAATTCCATAGTAAATCGTTTAGAAAAGCAAAGTAACCTTTTATAAAGCAAATCACAACCCTTCACGCATCCATTCCATAAATGTTTCTTTTTACATTTTTAAGAGGCACTGTCCGCCCTCGATTCCTGATTCAGATTCCATGTGATTTAAAATGACTGGGGTTTATCTTGTCACCCCACGCGGCTGTGTGATGACCTCATTTATAACCGGCTCCATTTGAAAAACATGAGTAGCGCTGGTTAATGGTGTGGGAGAGACTCTGCTCCAGGGAGTGGGGCAGGGCAGGTAAGACTCAGGCCTAAGACGTCTCCTTAATGGTGTATTTCACCAACAGAAACATCCGCCAAGATGACAGCTGCCCTTAAGAAAGACCCTCCTGGGGAGTGGGGACCGAGCCATCTGGTGAAGGGAGTCACAGACTACATGAGCTGGTGGTGCAGGCTGCGGGTCCCAGCCCTGGCCATGCAGCTGTCACAGCGCAGGAGGGAGGAGAGGGCCACAGAGAGCCCTGACGGGTGGCCCAGCCCCGTGAAGAGCCTACAGGCGAGAGGCCAAGGGGGTGGGTCCCAGAGGAGACCCTGCGGACAGGAGGAGGTGGGAGAGGCCGGCAGCACCCCCAGGGCTGCAGCCACACTCAGTCCCTTGGCCGCCTTCACAGCAAACACGGAAAGCCAGGTTGGAAACCAGCTCTCGTGTAGACAAAGGCTGGGCCAGAGAGTGTCTGAATTACAGTAACACAGTGATTCCCTGCAGAAGCTCGGTCACCATCATGTCCCCCACCCCACCCCAGGCCCCGGGGCCAGGACTCACTGTGCTTACACGGCCACCAGCAATAGTATTCGCCCACCAGTTCTTGTACATTCTAATCGCTTTACCATGTTTTGGCATGATAAACGAGACACACAACTACTCAGAACAAACAGTCGTTTCCTGTCCCTCCAGGCCTGGGGTCACCCCGGGCTGGGGCCTCTACCTGATACCTGGGCTTCCACCCAGCCTCCAGGTCTCAGGTTGGAAGTAAACATCCTCCCAGAGGCCTTCACCGACTCCACCAGTGGTTGGGGTCCTTCGAGGCCAGAACTTCTGGCTGTTTAGACCTCACCCCTTCCTTGCTTCCTCCCTCATGAGACCTTGGGCTGCTGAGGGCAGGACGGCCACACCCCCATTATAACCCAGAGGGTGTTCAAGACCCTGATGCGGGGTGGGTCTGCAGGTGTGTGTTGAGAAATGAGGGCTGGGGGGAGAAGGCCCAGCGTGTTACTTGGGAGATGAAAGGTGGAGAGACACAGGTGCTCCAGGGGGACAGAAGGACAGATGCCCGGTTGGTACCCTTTGAAGGAACAGCAGAGAAAAGCGCCCTCCAGGCAGGAGCCAGCACAGAGCTGCCCTGGTCTGTGAGGCACTTGATAAAGGGCAGATAGAGCTTCACATTCAGAAAAAACATGACTAGCTTGACAGAAAACCGCTTTCAGCCATTGTTTGTAAAATAACTCAACATGCTCTGAAGCACAGTAACCCACCCAGTAACCTAACTAATGATACTGTCATGTCAGAGCTTCTGGCGAAGGAAGGAAAGGAGCTTCTCTGAGCCCCTTCCCATCTCATTTGGAGGGAAGCCCACAGAACAGCCCCCCGCTGGCTCTCCAGGGACGAGCTGGGGTCCCCGCAGCCATGCACACGGGCGGCTTGGCAAAATCGGAAACTCCTGGGAAACGTTAGTGATATTCGTGGAAGGAGCCACTGTATTTCCAGCAGTGGAAACTGGGCTTTTAATTTAATACACATCTGGGTCCCTAAAGTGCCCAGGAAGATCACTGGGGCTTAATACATGTGTTTTTAGTGACTTTAAAGGTTTATAATATCACTACCTTGTTTGTCCATAAACCCGTGAAAGAAGGCAGAAACACCATTTCCACCCACCGGTGTATCCCTGCGCCTGGCACAGTGCCTAAAAAATCGTAGGCACTCAAATACTGTTGAAAAATAAAATGAGCATATGAATAAATATCATCGAAAACTCTGCATTACCCCATCTAGTTGATAGAAATAAGCATCAGTGAACAAATATTACCTCCTAAGAGAAGCAGAGTAGGCCAGTGCCCGGGGTGCAGGCACACCTGGAGGGTCTGCCTGCCCATCCCCCACCCCCAGCCCTGTGGAGGGTGGCACCCAGCTCCCCACCTGCTGCACCACCAGCCACAGCCGACTCGCCTGGGGCCGTGCCACTGGCCCAGGCTGTCACAGTTGAAAACTATGGCCGTGGGTGGCTACATCCAGCTGGGAGGTCATGAAGACTCAGGTAATTCTTTGAGGCTCACGTGCAGGAGAAATGAGAGACACTGCAGGGCAGGACGGAGGGGACAGAGGGCCCGCCTCGTTCAGACAGCTTCCCAGCTCCTAGAGCTCACCCTTCACCACACACAGCGAGAGCCATTCTGAGGTTCCGCAGGGTTCCTGTTCTGAGTATCTGCAATAGACTTCCGGATCTTCATGCAAAATCTTATTTTTCTTAAAATAGCAAGAGAGTGTGTTTCTTTTTCTTGTAATGAAATAACCCCGAGTAAAATGCAAGGAAGAGCATCCAGTCCAGTTACCTAACTACTCCCCGGATCAGTCCCTTTGCTTTTCTTCTTCAATGTAATGGAAAGAGATATCAGACTAAATAACAATTGACTACTGGCCTTCTGAATTTTATTTTGTAGCCAAATTGCGTTAATAGATCAAAAGTTATAGGAAAATATAACCCCTAATCTAAATTCTAAAAACTAACTATAAACTGTCAACAAGGTTACCTGTTTCTTCCATTTTCTTTCTATAAAATATACACAAACTTTTCCCATTTTGTTAACTGCTGTGTCCCCAGCCCCTCCAGTGATGTCTCGATCCAGCCACAGTGCTGGATCTGGGGCAACAGTGCTCTGATGGTTTTTAGGTATGTGAACCAATTTAGTCGCTATATTGTTAAGACATTTTGCAATAGATTTTTGGAATATATGACCAAAAAGGTACCAATTATACTAATAACTGGTTTTTTCTTTAAGTGTATTAGTCCCTCAAACCATGTAGAAAACAAAAAGTACAGTTATAAGCTGTTGTTACAATAATACAAGCTTTTATAACTGCCCATGTATTTACCTTTATCTCTCCACACAATTTTGAATTACTGTCTAGTTTCTTTTCATTTCATCTTGCAGGACTCACATGAACACTTCTTGCAGGGCAAATAGTGGTCACAAACTCCCTAGCTTTTGTTTATCTGGGGATGTCTTAATTTCTCCCTCATTTTTGAAGGACAGTTTTGCTGGATACAGGATTCTTGGTTGACAGTTTTTCTTTTAGCACTTTGAACAGATCAGCCCAGTCTTCTGGCCTCAAAGTTTCTGATGAGAAATCTGTCGATAGTCTTATTGAAGGTTCCTCATGACAGATTTCATCTACCAGGTACTTTCTGCTCTGCCAGTTTCCCTGAATTCTCTACCTTAAGTAATCAAATACAACAGTGTTTGTGCGAGAGCCAGGACTCCAGCTGGTCTCACGGTGAAGAGGCTCTCAAACGTGCTTTCCACTCTCGTGTGCCCAGGGCTGTGGATCTCATGAAAAGCCTTACTCTGCTCCTGTGCAGAAAGAGGCATTTGGTCCCTAGTATCACTCATCTTGAGAAAAGGTAAAGTCAGAAACCACTGAGGAATTCTGAGCTATTGTGTGTCTTGGTAGCAAGTAAGTTAATTACAGCTGACTAATAGAGCCGAGATTTATGTTGCCAGAGATCACAAAAATAGGAAAACAATTTTAAATACAAAAGCACAAACACTCCACCCATGCCATTCTAAGCAGGAAAGTACGAACAAGATAAGAAGATAAGCCAGTGTGGAAGGCTTAAAATCCACATCAAGTATAATTCTTTAGACCAGGGACCTGCCATCTACCATCTGTGCTCACCAATAACCCACGGAAGACAAAGATTCCGTCTGGGCATAGATCAGAAAACAATGGGGGAGTCACTGCTCGGTCTCAAATATAAGCCCTCCTTGTAATACCTTTTCAACACCATGGCATCTTCTACTTCTGATCACCCAAGCCTCAGGCACAGGGTGTTACGAGACTAGGGTGCTGATGTGTAGGTCAGAACGGCAGGAAGAGTTGATACATTCTTAGTTTAGAGACAAGAACTTAGGTCATTAAAAATGAATGTGGGGCTTCCCTGGTGGTGCAGTGGTTGAGAGTCCGCCTGCCGATGCAGGGAACACGGGTTCGTGCCCCGGTCTGGCAGGATCCCACATGCCGCGGAGCGGCTGGGCCCGTGAGCCATGGCCGCTGAGCCTGCGCGTCCGGAGCCTGTGCTCCGCAACGGGAGAGGCCACAGCAGTGAGAGGCCCGCGTACCGCAAAAAAAAAGGAAAAAAAAGAATGTGGTTAAAAGAATAGATGCAAATTTTCAGAACTAACAAAACTACATAAAATCCTTACAAAACTACCAAAGCAGCAATTGACAGACACCACCATACCTTGGAGAGTTAGAGTGACTTGTGTCAGATGCAATGTTAGCAGTAAATACTGAACGGATTTTGCTGTTTGCTGCACTGTCAGTAACAGACTCAAGGGCTTAATTCAAGCGCACACTGTCCAGAGACCACACGTGGGTTCTCTGTTAAGCGTCTGCTTCTTGACACCACGTCATTTCGTAAAGCCACAAAGTGAGCCAAAGGAAGGACTGAAACTAAGAGAAGTGGGAAAATAAATAAATAAAGGATCCTAGAAATAAAACATAATCATAACTGAGAAGAAAGGGCTGGAATCCAGACAGAGTAAAATACAAAACTGATACAAACATTATATTTAAAAGAAAAGTCGAAAGTATCTTTATGAAATCATCCATTACCTACATTCATAGTGGAAAAATACAATAGTGTCAATCTTTAAGCACCTAGTGTATGTAGGGCTCTGTGGTAGGCACACAATGAAGCAAGCTCGGGCCACAAATCAAGGGAGCGATTGCTAAGTAAATAATCATTCTTAAAACGGCAAAGGAGATGTTCAGTAAAGACTGTTAAAGCCAATATCTCTATGTGTTTTAATAATTCTCTTCAGTAGCGTAGTGACCAACAACGTTTAAATTAATTCAACATGTTTAGTAAAATAAACTCTCTATTTGAAAATAATTTGGAAATTTCACTGTGTGAATTACTCTCTGATCTTAGTGAAATAGTATCTTTCCTTTTTTCTTCCATCCTCTTTGATACCTTCTCCCATGTCCCCCTTACTTGAAAATCCACCCCAATTATGTTTTCTATACGTCTGTAGGTAGTTATCCATTAAAAGCATCATCGAAACCATTCCCCTAAGGATGAATTCTAGTCACTTCCACAAACATGCCTCTGTGAGTGCCCTTGTACATGTCCCCTGTAGACCTGCTCTGGGATGTGGGTCAGGGTCATGAAGGCTGAGTCACAGAGTAGGAGCTGGCATGTTCTGTGCACTTTCCAGAAAGCTGAACCACGGTTGCTCTCACTAATGGTGATGAGACTTGCCATATTTTAATAGCTTCATCAGCCCACATTTCTAGTCTCTTAATTTGTAAAACAAGAGGAGTAGACAAAATGACCTCAAATTTCACAAAAGTGATAAATTTACACTTATTTTAAAAATAAAATTGATATCTCAGAATTTGCATTACTACGTACTGTGTTTACCTCACAACTATATCACATTAATGAGATATTTGAATAAGCATTCATATATGGAGACTATATACATATATTTATTTACACACACACACACAGTTGACCCTTGAACAACACAGGAGCCTCGGGGCGTCTCTGTGCAGTCTAAAATCTGCATGTAACAGTATAACGTATAGTCGGCCCTCTGTATACATGGTTCCTCCCTATGCATGGTTCTGCATCCACAAATCCAACCAAACATATCATTGATCTATACCTACCACTGAAAAAACCCATGTATAAATGGACCTGCACAGTTCAAACCGTGCTGTTCAAGGGTCAACTGTATATATATATATAGTTCTGTATATATACAGTGTCTCACATATATATATATGAGAAAACTCTGAGCACTAAGAGCGGTGGTATAAGCCAGGGCAGTTAATGGTAGGTGGTGTAAGGAGAGACTATAGCTTATAGTTATCTATGTTATATCTTAGTGGTTTAGTAACATAAAGGTTTATTTCTCCCTTGCATCACTGTTGACTAGGTGGGGGTTGGGAAACTTTACTCACAGGTCATACTTCACTGACCCTGGATTGGGTGACTGGTAACTCACCTGGCTTCTGCACCAAGTGGTGACTCTGGAATGTTGACCCTTCTATCATATGGTTCCACCATCTCTGAATCCTTTTCTTTCTTCTGTGCATGGGGCAGAGAGAAGTAGAAGGATTGTGTGGGGCATTTATTGCCAGGCCTGGAATTGGCAAATATCGCTCCCACCCACATGCCATTGGACAAATTTGTGTCATCGTCCCAATTTCACCGCAGGGAGGCTGAGAAATACAGTTCTTCTGTGCACTCAGAAATTGGAAATAGTTTGGTAAGTACCTTGCCAGTTTCTACCACAACACTTGTCCATGGTGTCAAAACGTGCTATGCTCTTTTTTCCAACTATTTGGAGATGCTCACAATGTTAGAATTCAGTTAATAGTCTCCTTGATCATTACTTTCTTGTTTCCATCATAAATTTCCCAAGAGTCTTCATACTACACCAAGCTCATGGAAGCCCATAGAGTTCCAAACCTCACACCAGTCAGAATAGCCATCATCAAAAAGTCTACAAATAATACATTCTGGAGAGGGTGTGGAGAAAAGGGAACCCTCCTACACTGCTGGTGGGAATGTAAATTGGTGCAGCCACTATGGAGAACAATATGGAGGTTCCTCAAAAAACTGAAAATAGAGTTACCATATGATCCTGCAATCCCAATCCTGGGCATATACCCTGAGAAAACCATAATTCAAAAAGATTCATGTACCACAGTGTTCATAGCAGCACTATTCACAATAGCTAAGACATGGAAGCAACCTAAATGTCCATCAGCAGATGAATGGATAAAGAAGATGTGGTACATATATGCAATGGAATATTACTCAGCCATAAAAAGAATGAAATAATGCCATTTGCAGCAACATGGATGAACCTGGAGATCACCATACTAAGTGAAGTAAGTCAGACAGAGAAAGACAAATATCATATGATATCACTTATATGCAGAATCTTAAAAATATGATACAAATGAACTTATTTACAAAACAGAAACAGACTAACAGATTTCGAGAATTAACTTATGGTTACCAGGGGGGAAGGGTGGAGGGGAGGAATAGATTGGGAGTTTGAGATTGACAGGTACACACTGCTATATTTAAAATAGATAACCAACAAGAACCTACTGTAAAAAAAAAATTCATTCATTCATTCATTAAATAAACATATATGTATAAAAAAAGATGTTGTCCATACATACAATGGAATATTACTCAGCCATAAAAAAGAACAAAATAATGCCATTTGCAGCAACATGGATGGACCTAGAGATTGTCATACTGAGTGAAGTAAGTCAGACAGAGAAAGACAAATATCACTTATATGTGGGACCTAAAAAATGATACAAATGAACTTATTTATAAAACAGAAATACAGTCACAGATGTAGAAAACAAACTTATAGTTACCAGGGGGAAAGAAGTGGGGAAGGATAAAGTGGGAGATTAGGATTGACATGTACACACTACTATGTATAAAATAGATAACTAACAAGAACCTACTGTATAGCACAGGGAACTCTCCTGTAATGACCTATATGGGAAAAGAATCTAAAAAAAGCATGGATATATGTATAACTGATTCACTTTGCTGTACACCTGAAACTAACACAACATTGTTACTCAACTATACTCCAATAAAAGTTTTTTTAAAAAATAAGATGAACCCAAAGAGACCCACACCAAGACAAATTATATTAAAATGCCAAGTTAAAGACAGTGAGACAATCTTAAAAACAGCAAGAGAAAAACAACTTGTTATGTACAAGGAAAACCCCATAAGACTATCAGCATATTTTTTAGCTGAAGTTCTGCAGTCCAAAATGGAGTGCCACAATATAGCCAAATTGCTGGGGGTGGAGGGGACTTCCACCCAAGAATACTCTTCCCAGAAAAGTTATCATTCAGAATTAAAGGAAAGGTAAAGAGTTTTCCAAAAGAGCAAAAGTTATGAAGTTCATATCCACCAAAGCATTCTTACAAGAAATGGTAAAGGGACTTCTTTAAGCTGAAAAGAAAGGGCACTAACTAATAACAAGAAAACACATGAAGCTAGTATAAAGGTTGAAATTAAAAAGCAGTAAAAATACCTATCATTACAGCAATAAGTTAAGGGATACAAAAGATTAAAATGTGTAAAATGTAACATAAAAAATCACATAAAACATGGGGAAGGGAGAGTAAGTATCTTGAGCTTTATAATGTGATCAAACTTAAGTAGCTATCAACCTAAAATAGACTGTTATAGACATAAGTTGTTATATATGTAAGCCTCATGGTAACCAAAAACAAGAACCTATAGTAAATACACAAAAGATAAAGGGATATAAGCATACTGCTAAAGAAAGTCATCAAACCACAAAGAAAAAGAGCAAGAGAAGAAGAAAGAAATAGGAGAAACAAAAACAAGAAACTACAAAAACAGCCAGAAAACAATGAAAAAAATGGCAATAAGCATATACCTATCATTAATTACTTTAAATGTAAATTGACTAAATTTTCCAATGAAAAGACATAGAGCGGCTAAATGGATAAAAGCACAAGACCCGTCTATACGCTGCCTATAGGAAATTCGCTTTAGATATAAAGACATACACAGACTGAAAGTGAGGGGAGAGAAAAACGTTTCATAGAATTGGAAATGAAAAGAGAGTATAAGTAGCTATACTTATATCAGACAAAATATAGTTTAAAATAAAGACTATAATAAGAGACTAAGAAGGGTGTTGCATAATGATAAAAGTTGTCTTGATGGCCTGTAAGTTTCCTTCCACTTGTAATCATCCAGTTCTTGTGATTCTGGTCACGTTTTTCTTCAGCAGGAATAAGATCACGTGCAGAGAGCCTTCAGTGGCTGCGTCGTGCTCCTGTGCACCTGCTGCATTCGAGATCTCACTCTGCATCTACTGAGATGATCCGATAAGGGGTTAATATCTAAAATATATAAAGAATCCATACAACTCAACAACAAAAAGTAACCCAATTAAAAAAACTGGGCTGAGCAGCTGAATAGACATTTTTCCAAAGAAGACACACAGATGGCCAACAGGTACATGAAAACATATTCAACATCACTAATTCTTAGGGAAATGCAAATCAAAACCACACTGAGATATCACCTGATGCCTGTAAAAATAACTATTATCAAAAAGGAAAGAAATAACAAGTGTTGGTGAGGCTGTGGAGAAAAGGGAACACTCACGCACTATTGGTGGGAATGTAAATCGGTGCAGCCACTATGGAGAACAGTATGGAGGTTCCTCAACAATTAAACATAGAGCTACCATATGACCCAGCAATCCCACATCTGGGTATTCAACCAAAGAAAAGAAAAACACATATATTGTACAGATATTTGCACCCCAATGTTTATTGAGGCATTATTTACAATAGCCAAGTAATGGAAACAACTTATGTGTCCGTTGATGGACACATGGATAAATGTTTGTGTGTATATATATATATACACACACACACACACACACACACACACAAAGGAATATTACTCAGCCATAAAAAAGAAGGAAATCTTGCCATTCGTAACAACATGGATGGACCTGGAGATGATTGTACTAAGTGAAGTATGTCAGACAGAGAAAGACAAATACTATAGGATTTCACTTACATGTGGAATCTAAAAAAAAGGGCTCACAGATACAGATGCAGAGAATAGACTGGTGGTTATCAGAGGCAGGTGGTGCAGATGGGAGAGATGGGTGAAAAGGGGTCAGAAGAACTAGCTCGTACCTGGACACTGTTTAGTTCTGATAGAGTCAGGGGACGGGATGAAGAGGTTAGCACAGCACTTGCATTTCAGATGATTTCCTCAACCAAATACAAGGCAAAATTACAGCAAACACAAAAAGTAAAAGAAAATTTTAAGCTGTTAGAATGTTATACGTGATGAGTTTTTTTTAACTTTTCATTTTATGCTGGAGTAGAGCTGATTAACAGTGCTGTGACAGTCTCAAGTGCTCAGCAAAGTGACTCAGCCTTACATAGACATGTATCCATTCCCCCCCAGACTCCCCTCCCATATAGGCAATGATTATTGAAAAAATATTTCTCATCATTAATACACTTGAAAAGGTAGAATGCCATGATTACAAATGATGGATTTTAAAACATTAAATGAAATCTCAATAATTGGTTATAAAGTAATGAGGCAAATGTATTCATATTGCCATGACTGCCAGAGCAACTGGCAGTATTATATACCCACCACATGTTACCCAGTCCCTCCATGGAGGAGCAGTGAGTCCCCAGACCTGATTTATTAAAAGTAAACCACAGACCAGATTATTCAGTTCTTTGAGGGGGAATCTGAAGACTGGCCTTATGCTCCCCAAAGTGAAATAAAATGGCTGTCAGTTGGGTAAGCAAATGTTAACTCTTGAGTCACTGCAGTCTGTAAAAACTAAATTTTTGGACAAATACATAGTTTTGTGCACCCAGTGGAAGGAAATAAGAGGGCTGATGAGGCTATAGCAGTTGAAGGCAGTCTTTCAAGGACTGGCTAAGAAAGGCTAAGTTTAGTGATGCACGATGTAAGAAATACCGTCTTCCACAACGATAAACGTAATCAGGGTGACATGGTACTGGCAACCAATAAGAACTATGACAGCATAAAGGATGGAATCAATTAGGCCCATTGTGGAAATCCGAGCATCTTACAGCCAAATCACCCTGGATTC
Source organism: Orcinus orca (assembly GCF_937001465.1). Lineage (NCBI taxonomy): Eukaryota > Metazoa > Chordata > Mammalia > Artiodactyla > Delphinidae > Orcinus > Orcinus orca. The sequence goes on along the minus strand of NC_064570.1, from coordinate 787,006 downwards.
AAAATCACAAAAAGATATTTTCCTTCAGGAGATCTCGGCTATGCGGGCACATTTCAAACTGCTTAAATAAATACAATGTGGCCAAATGTTCCCAGGTTCCACAGCTGTAAGGAGGAAAACTTAAATGCCAGTAAATGCTAGCTTCAGTGGAAATGGATCCTTTCAAAATGAAAATCCCTTTACTGTAGGAAAATTGTCTTTGATGGATGCCCCATTATTAGTCTTTCCATGGAGCTTGGGCAAAGTTCTGACCTGGACTTCAAAGAGGGCAACACGAAAGCCCACTCTGTGTCTTGGGCATCTTGCCCTCTCGCCTCTGGGCTGGTTTCCTTATAGGGTTTTGAAAGTGCTAAGTTCTTTGTGCTATTTTTACCTACTAGGGAACCTAGTAATCACTAGGAAGGGGGCCAAGGAGGAATTGCAGGTGGGGTGTGGGAGAGGGCACAAGTCACATCAGAATGGACTTTCCACGGAGCAGATGCCTTTCCCTTGTGCACCACACATTCGGTACCTAACACATTGTTATGAGGATTCAAAAAATGGCTTCTGGAAATCCAACCTTCTGAAGGGCAGGAACGAATGTTGAATCCCGTGGTCTGAAGTAGCAGGTACTATAAGTGTCACAGCATGTGACAGCACACCGGCCATGTGGTAGCCAGGCCGTGTCACACCCTGTCTCTCACGCCCCACAGGACAGCACCGATGTCCTCACCCCGTCTATCTGCCTGCATGGACTTCCGTAGTTAGTAAGATGGAGTTTCCTCACTCCAAGGATGGAGATCATTTGTTGGTTTGCTTCGAGGAAATAGACCCCCGGGGAAATCTTCTCTGAAAAAGCCACACAATTGCCCAGCATCGTCACAGCCTGCGTCCTGAGACAGGTCCCCCTGTTGTAAACTGCGCTCATCCACGTAGCGGCAGACACACCCCGCTCGCTCCAGCCCGGTGGAGGGCTGCCTTCCCACGGATCTAGAGGAATAAAGAAACGTGAACGCAGACAGGCTCCAGGTCCCCCGTTCTCTCAGGTGTGAAGGGTGCTCTGGCTTGGGGAGGCCGCAGTGACTCGCAGAAGTTACAGCACGAGCCCGTCCCCGGGGCCACGCACAGAGGACGCCTCCAGGGAGGGTCGGCCCCTGCGGCTGTGCCACGTCACCCTTTCTGGCCCTTGCTTCCGGAGATGCGGCTGCCCACCCCGGATGAACTTAGTGCAGGCGGGCAGGACCTCCCAGAGCCTGAGGGGTGTGTGCGTGTGTGAGGGGGTGAGAGACGGACTGGGTGGAGGGGAGACTGGGAGAGACTTGCTTCACTCAGCAGGCGCCCGCCCGGGGCTGCAGCGCTGGGGAGAAGAGCACTAGGGCCCCACGGTGCAGAGTGTAACCTGGCCACCATATAAACCACAAGCCCCGATGACCTCGCTGTACCCCTAACCCCTGGGACTGAGAGCCGCTGTGCGGCTCAGTGTTGAGGCCACAGTCCTGGTCCCACAGAAGCACAGTAAGAGCTCAGTCGAAGCAAGGCTGATGAGAAAGCCCACACGGGGGCATCCTGGTGCGGGGAAGAGCTCTGGGAACCCCGCCGAACGGGGTCGGGAGGCTGCTTGTGCCGGGTTGTGTGCCCCTCAAGCTCCCGAGTCCACGCCCCGAGCCCAGCACCCAGGTTGACCGTGCTTGGAGAGCGGACTTTAAAGAGTCGGCTGACATGAGGCCATCAGGGTGGCTCTAATCCAGTCCTCCTGGCATCCTTATAAGAAGAGGAAGTTGGACACCAAGAGGCACCAGGACAGCCTGTGCACACAGACTGCACGAGGATGCCAGAGAGGGTGGCCGTCTGCGAGCCCAGGAGAGTCCTCCAGAGGAGCCAGCCCTGCCCCCGCCTGGGGCTGGGACTTCCACCTCCAGAACCCTGAGGAATAAGTGTCTGTGGTTGGAGGGCCCCAGTTTGCAGCCCCTGACAAGCCACCACAAATTCCACTTCTGCCCCAAGACTGTCAGCGGCCAGCCACGTGACCATGGACAGCATCTCACACTTCACCCGGGCGTCCTCATCCACCACAGGGAGGCCTCCATGTGCCTGTCCTTATGTTTGAGGGTGAAATCTGACAGCTAACATGAAATACTTTGAAAACTCAGAGGTGCTGTTGAAACACAAGGAACTGTTCCCTACACCGCGATGGTCTGTGGAAAGTGCAGCTAAACCTAGACGTCCTCATCCTCTCGCATCCTTACTTGGCACTTACCCATCTTCCCCGCTTTAAACTTCACTCCGCATCGTCTGGTGTTGTTGTGGCTTGTTCTAGCGCGGTCAACACTGCCAGTTCCTTTTCGTCTCCACGGGGAATCTGATGCTTCTCTTCGTCAGGATGCCGTCCCGGCGCCTGGTTTTCTCTTCCAAGAATGAGAAACATCTAACAGGAGACACAGGCCAGCAGAGCACATGAATGGTGCCAGGGTGCAGGCACAAGCAACAGAGGACGAGTGAATGGGTCCAGGGAAGAGCGCTCACTCCTGCCCAAAGCCATGAGGAAAACACTGGCTTTGAGCTGGGCCTTGAAAACTGAAAAACAAACAAGCAAACACAAGGGGAAAACCAGGAAAAGGGGACAGAAAGAGCAAGGGCACGGTAAGAGGACGATTCTGAAAGGCTTCCAGAGATGGAGCACAGTCTAGCGTCCCTTGAGCAAACGGCTGGTGTGGAGATAGAATAAGGAAGCCGGGGTCAGAGCAGACAGAGCACCAGTCCCAGGCCAGAGAATGACCAGAACTGAATTTGGGAGGAGTACCCTGCTTTTCAACAATTAAGATAAAAGCTCTTTAAAATTATGCTGACACAATGTACAGTTTTCTGAGATTTCACAATGCTAAGCATTAGCTGCAACATCTTAGAGTCTATCTAAGGTACCAAGGGGTCAAACATGCCCATTGATTATTTATAATAAGATCAACCCCCTACTCACCAGCCACCTTCGTCTCGGGGGAATCCCATCACTTCAGTAGAATTTAGGGAGCTTTTGTTATATGCTTGATGAAGTTAGAAGCCAGGGACGTGCAGAGGGAAAAACTGGGCTCTGAAGGTTCCCACAACCCAGCCCAGGGGACAACCACCTTCCCACCCAGAGAACTAGAAAACAAACCAGCCTCGGGTGCTAAAATGAGGGTCTCAGAAACGAGCCAGGGAAGCCGAGGGTAGGAGTGATGGAGGGGTTCATGCCAGGAAGAGGGAAAGGGCTTGGAGAAGGCATGGCCTTGGACTTGAACCTGGCAGGTGGAGGGAACCCCATCTCCACCCCATTCACTGTCACCCCCCAAGCCCGTGACACATCTGTGTGCGGGATGCTACCCTGTGTCAGGATCTTTCAGCAGGAAGCACCCCAGACACCCCCACACTCTGTTATCACCAGAAAGCACTGTCCTCAGTCTCTCCCTAAAGAGGCAGGGCATCTCACAATGACTTCTCCAACACGGATCATTCCAGACACGTCCAAATCCAGCCAACACTGGTGCGGAGCAGTGACGCTCGACCCTGCTTCTTGTTCTCCCAGAACTGTATCCAAATCCCACCTTTGCTCTGAATAAACTACAGTGTCGGTGGGAAACACTGTCAGTCTTACAGCATGTAAATGCCACAAAGGCTAACAAAACACTTACGTTTTTTAATTAATTACTTTTTAGCAGCCTTAGGGGAAGTGTTCTGGATGTTACATCTCCCTAGACAGAACTTGAAACTAGAAACTCGAGTTACCAAGAAATCCGAGTTATTTAGAAATAGTAGGACTCAACTTCACAGTGTGAGGGAACCGGTAAGCCCATTCGCAGAGGCGGGGGAGGCATGGTGGGAGCTGAGGTGTGCAGAGCCCGAGCCCTCGCGGGACGCCTCACAGGCTCCCCCGGACGCAGGGCAGCAGGACGTGTGATGCTGCGATTCAGGCTTGAGTCGTTTGGCTCTTCCTGCTTCATGAGTGACATGTAACTCACGAGGAATTACGTTATCGGCTCACAACTTCAAGTCTCAAATCTCAGGGGAGGACACTCTTCCCCTCTGGTCACTTCTCGGCAGAAAAGGGACCTGCAGGTTCCTCTCGACCCTGAAACCTGGGAGAGTCACCTCCCCCGGTGGTTCTCAGCCTTGAGCAGATGCGAGGCCCCAGGGTCTCCTTCAACAGACCAGCCCCCACCTTCTAACGCAGTGCGGGGCCTGTGTCCCTGACAAGCCCTGGAGATGCTGATGCCGCCAGCCCAGGGACCATGCTCTGGGGACAACCGGCCCCTCTCAGCTAACGGGATGACATGCTGCAGCCGGGACAGGATGCCACGCCAGGCCCTCCCAGAGCCCCTGCCGCCTGGAGCCCTGGCTTCTCTGCCCCGCGCTGGGACACCGCCTACCATTCTGCCGCAGACACAAGGCAGCCTGGCCGCGGGCTTGCGGAAGATCAGTGGGTAGCAGCCCTGGCCCATCCCAGCCGGACGTCACGTGAGGGCGTTTTAGGACACTGGCTGCAGCACCAGCCCACGACCCCCAAGGCCCCGACCGCTGGCCTCCTGTCTCCACGCTCGCATTCCCTCGTGTTTTCTCTGCCGACGGCAAACCTGACATGGGATGTTTTGGAAAGCTATGAGGCAGTTCACAGAATCCAAAAAGAAGGCTGGACGATCAGACCCCAGGAGCCCTGGGCATGCAGGAGGCAAGGTAACGGCAGCGTCCCCAGGAGCACCGCAGGGGCCGGGATGCTCACTAGGACCCGCCGTCCCGGCGGAGAGGCGCTGGTTGGCCCGTGGAGGTCGCTGTCCCGGCGGAGTCGGCAGGTGGCCTTCCTGGAGGTCGCGTCCCCACCAGGTCCTGCCCCGGAGTCTCCCAGCTGGGCCCTCGGAGGGGTGGATGCCTGCCGGGGCCCCTCACACCCATCCCCCGGACGTCGGGCCCGGGGAAACCTCTACTTACAGTTTAGTGACAACAGTTGTCCACCCAAGTGGACGGCCGCTTCCTGGAGCACAGAGGACAGGATCCTCGATCTGAGCGCCCACCACCCATCCAGCCTCACACACCTGGAGGTTCCAACAACACCTGCTGATGACGGCGGACGCACAGAACAGGGTGACGATAAAACGGGGCCCGTTAGATGCTGTCCTGTGAAATGAGGTCTGACAAGTGAACTGGCTTCTGATTTTCTGTGATTTAAGATTTCTAGAAGGAGAGGACAGGGAGGGGGAGATGCTCCTGGAAATCGCCTACTTCTCTCTCCCTCCCTCTCTCTCTCTCTGTCTCTGTCTCTCTCTGTCTCCATCTCTCTCTCTCTCTGTCTCTGTCTCTCTCTGTCTCCATTTCTCTCTCTGTCTCTGCTCCCACACACACACACGTTTACCATGTGAAGCATTAGGCGTGACTCCACACCCCACAAGCTGCTCCCCGAGGGTGGGATCCCTACCCAGGACTGACCCCGAGGCACATCCGTCCCACCTCCTCTCAGGGGAGTGTTTGGGACACACCTAGCCTGTGACAGGTTTTGGCCAAGTGCCTCCTGGGAGTCTCTTGCTCCGAGAGCTGGGTCTAAGCCTGCAGCCCGGCGTTGGGGAACGGTCCATGGTCAACAGGGACAAACCCGTGAGAAACCAGGATTTAGGACTCACAGCTCCACAGCTGAACAATCTGCAGCAAACTGAATTAACGTTGCTGAGGAAGCCAAGACCTAACCCATCAAGCCCCTGTCCAGCACCCTGCTAATTAATGCAATACAAGAGGGAAAACTGTACTCTTTGGTTACTAAGTAAAGGTCAATGTAGGAAAAAATGCGAATTTAGTCAAATCAGATAGCATCTATGATAATGTTCCTTCCTTGTCTCCTATAACTGTTCACAAAGACCTGCTGCGATATCTCAGGGCTGCGGCCGGTGGGACCGTCCACACTCGCGGCTAAGCGGCCTGTCCTTCATAAGCTCTCTCTGTAGACAATCCTCTGTCCGTTCAAGTGAATTTTACCTGGATCCCTCTCCGCCTCCAGTTCCATTTAGTCCATGCCTTGAATCAACCAGGGATCATTTAACCCGTGCAGACACGTGGGCCCTGCTCACATGTGAATGCGGGGTATTGGGGTGGGAGCCGATACTGGTGATTTAACACGCCCCACCCCCACCCTGTCTCACCTGGATGTCCCTCTCTGTCTCTGCTGTCGGCCCTGCCCAGCCATTCACATCCTGTCCTGGGGTCAAGAAGGAGCAGAGGTCCTGGGTCCCCAGGCCGAGATGACCACCTTTCCACCTCTGTGAACCGGGCTTCCTCTGACCTCAAGGGCCCGGACTGGACAGCAGGTAAGTCCAGGCACGGGGGTGGAGGGGCCAGCCCCCTGCAGCCCGCGTTCCTAGTGTTGGGACCCCTCTGTAACCTGTGGTCCTTTCTCTTCCGCACGTGGATCCGAGGAGCTGAGCCGTTGGCGCCTGACCCTGCGTCTGTCCAGGTGCCTTTGGGGCAAGAGGAGGCCATGGAGGGAGCAGGGTCTCACCTAAGGCTCAGCTCAGGTCCCACCGCTGACAAAAAGGAGACTCCTCTCTGTAAAGACTAAGAAGGAAAACGTTAATTGAATGAAGCATGGGTTGGTCAGTGCCCTTCCTCGGCCCCACCGCCTGCGCCAGCCCCCAGGCATGGACCAGCCGGCGCCCCCGGCCCTGAGCCCCGGTCCGAGAACCAGCCCTGCTGCCTCCTGCTGGACATGTGGGCTTTCCGTGTCTACGAGCTTTACCTGGGCCTCAGCAGACGCTTTCCTCCTATGCCTTCCTGGTCTCTCTCCACTCGAAAAACACAAACGGTGAAAAGGTCCTCACAACCTCTAAAGTGGTGAAGGCTATTTCTGAGCCAGCTCTTTAAACTGGGGGGAAAAGGTGTCCCCACATGGAGGAGTCACCAGCCTGCTGCTCCCTTAGACCTGCCCCCTTCTCTGGGACCTTCTCCCTCTCTGGGACCCTCCCCGCCTCTGGGACCCTACCCCTCTCTGGGACCCTCCCCCCCTCTGGGACCCTCCCCCTCTCTGGGACCCTACCCCCTCTCTGGGACCCTCTCCCTCTCTGGGACCCTCCCCCCCTCTGGGACCCTCCCCCTCTCTGGGACCCTCCCCCCCCGGGACCCTCCCCCCCCGGGACCCTCCCCCTCTCTGGGACCCTCCCCCCCGGGACCCTCCCCCTCTCTATTTCTGCTCTAGTGGGTGGCCTGGGCTCAGGACTAGGGCGGGCGCTCCATTTGCTTGCTTGGCTGGGGGGCCAGCAGCAAAGCAGGGAAGACCCACATGGAACACCTGCTGAGACAGGAAAGGCAGGGACACAGACAGTCCAACCAGTTCTCGTCAACAGGAGGCACAAAGAGGGAGCCGGGTTCCTGGGGAAGGTCTCGGGCAGGAGACCGGAAGGGTTGGTGTCTGCCAGCAGACAGGATACGTCAAGTACACCAGGCAGAGCAAGGGCCAGGGTCACTGCGCTGGAGGCGATAGAGCCCCAGAGGAGACGAGGCCATGGCCAAGGCCAGCCCTGTGACCCAGCTGCCCAGAGAAGGCAAGTGTGGGGACGGGCCTGTGCCCATCATGGGGGAGCAGACACAGGGACAGATGCCCTGAAGAACCCTTCATTCCCAGGAGCCCCCCGGACCTCAGCGCCTGGACACTGCAGGCCTCCACACACGAGTGTTGAGGGCGGGTGTGGGATGGAGCCCTGATGCCCTTTGGAGCTGGGTCTCAGAGGATGAGGAGTCTGATGAGAATCTGTGCCCCAAGCCCCTCAGTCTGTGAGGACTCCCCCAACCACTGTGCCAGGGCAGAGCAGAGGATGCAGTCAGGAGGCCCAGCTGGAATCCTGCACCCACAGCACAGCCCAACCAGAAGGAGGAGGCCAATGGCAGTGCCTTAGGTCCATGAAGGTCCAGAATTGGGACTCAGGGACCTGCTGTGTCCTGAAGGGAAGGAAGAACCCTACTCCTCAGCTCCCCAGATGATGAGCTATGAGACCCCTGAAGAATCCTGAGAGGCCTGGCCACACTCAAGGACAGTCAGGGGGCTCCCTCCCACCACCAGGAGCGGCACAGCCTGGTCTGAGCACCCACCATGGCCTCTGGGAAAGCCGGAGCTGCAACCTCCCCTCCCGCTCCATGAGGTCTGGCCCTGGGGTGCCTCGCTGTCGACTGGGTGTGGGTTAGAGAGAGCCGTTGATATTCCCTCCTTTCCTGGACACTAACCCCGTCTCCCTCAGATGTCCCGGCCACCACCCCTGGGATCTGTGACTCGTGTCCTCCATGCCCTTGCACCATGGAATGTCATTCTTGGGAATTTTGAAAAACCTAGAAAGGATGCTCGATTTGAGGAAAAAGTCTGTAAAAGAGAGTGAGAAACAGGAAGGCGGCAGGGGGACCGAGAGTCCTGTATGTCGGACAAGGCAGGAAAATACTTAAACGCAGATGGAGAAGTAACGGGGCCAAAGTTACAGGGAGTAAGTTAGAGTCTGAAGGGTCCACTGGATTCGGCAACTAGGAGACCCGGTGAGCTTGGCCAGAGCAGTTTCAAAGACACTGCAAAGCACAGTCCAGGCTCACACGTGTTAAAGAATGGACACAAAACACTGGCAAGACAGAGGACCAGCACCCGTCATGTGCAAAGAGCTTTTACAAAAAAAGAAAAGTGAACACTCCGATAGAAAAATGGAGGGAAAATAAAAACGTGAGCAGGATATTGACAAAAGAGGAAACGTGAAAGACCGAGATAGTAGCCCCATGGCAGATACGCCCTGACCCCTCTAACAGGTGAGGACACAGGCACAGAGGGGCGTAATGACTAACCAAGGTTTTTGTGTGGATTAAATGAAGCAACCCCTAGGAAGCGCTTAGAGCAGGGGACCCAACCCCCGGGCCGCACAGCAGGAGGTGAGCAGCTGATGAGCGAGCTAAGCTCCGTCCGCTGCTCCCCATGGCTCCCATCACTCGCATCACCGCCTGAGCCATCCCCCCACCCCCGTCCATGGAAAAATTGTCTCCCATGAAACTGGTCCCTGGTGCCAAGAATGTTGGGGACCGCTGGCTTAGAGTTTCACCACCCGACGTGTTGTATGCACACAAAAACCTTTGTTTATTTATTCACTCAGCTACTACCACTGAGCCCCAGGACGCCGGTGTGCCCTTGGTCACACTTGGCCTCACGTACTGCACATGGGTCTTCCCTCTGGGGCTCGGCGCCGTCTGGCTCCTGGCCTCTGACAGGGGCCTCCCAGAGGAGGGATCACACACTCTGTCCGTGAATGAACCTGCTTCTTCCACACAACATGGTTTCGGCCGGTGGGGGTCACCCCCTGGTTGTGGTTACCGCACTGCACTTTTCTCTGCCTGGCTACACACCACATATCCATCCATCCCGTCAGTTACGGGCATCGGGTTGTCACCAGTCTGAGTCTGTTATGAAGAAAGCTGCCATGAACATTCTCGTGCACGTCTTTTGTGGACCCGTTTACTCACTTCTCGTAGTCATAGTTAGGAAGGCAATTGTGGGATGGTAGGATAGGCATATTGTAAATTTAGTAATTATGGCTGAAGAATGTTCCCAGTGAAGGTTGAACCACTTTCTATTGCCACAGTGAAGGGTGGGAGGTGCTGCCACATCCCTGCCAGGAAGCAGAATTTTCAGTCTCCCGGGTCTCAGACACTCTGGTGAGTGTGAGTTCTCCCTCGTTGTGGGCTTCATTCATATTCTCTCAGTAACCAGTGATCCTGACCACCTCCTCGTGCTCAGAGGCTTTGGGGGTCCTCTTCTGTGAAACTCCTCTGCAGTCAACTCTCAGATTTTAAACTGGCTTGGTGTTTGCTCATTGAGTTGTAGGGGTTCTTTACTGTGGATACAAATGAAGGGCTCCCATGTTTTCACTTCCTTAATGCTGTCACCTGATGAATAGACGTCCCTAATTTTGATGATGTCCAGTTTTTAAATTATTTTTATATTTTTAATTATTTTTAGTATTTTTGCGTCCTCCTAAGAAATATTTGCCTCCTGAAGACCATGAAGATATTTACAAGAAGAATTTCTAGAAGAAGGTGGTTAAATTTGACTTGACAAAGAGGGGAGGAAGCAGTGGGAGACAAAATGAGTAAGGCGTCTTCTTTTCACTTTACTTATTTACTTTCTCACTCTTCCAATTAATTAATCACAGGAGGAAATATTGGTCTAAAAGATAACCACACTCCTAAACACTCTTAAAAACCAGAGTGTTTAGGAGAACACAGATTTTGCACAGGGGAAGGGGACCAAGGGAATTAAAAGCAGACTCTCTCTCATCTAAGAAGGAGAAGTACCCTGCACATAAAAATTCCCGGGAAAACAGACCGTCTCCATGCCCAGGATGCCAATTTTAAGGAAATGATTTACACAGGTCTTATAAAAAAATGTTCAATCGAAGGACATGAGTTCAAGTGACTTCTCCAGCCTGGCATAAACAACCACGCCTCCCGCCAAGGAAGCTCGGCCAGCCCAGGCCGTGACATTCCGATGTGGACGAGTCATGGTGAGCAGCCCGGTTTCAGGATTTATACCAAATTCTGCCTCTGGACTTTCTTTTCTCTCCAAATCCCGGAGAATGCATTCTACTATGATTGTTTTGTTGTAAAAGGAATGACTTGGATTTCTGGTGAGGAAAATCTGAACAGACAGTTAATGTTACTAAAAAGTTTCTGCTCTAATCACAGCCCACATTCCAGGGCAGAGAGAGCGAGTGATTGTTCTTTTCATTAAATCAAAATCAAACTGTCCCTGTTGTCAGACCCTTCCTCACCAAAAAGCAAAGATAAATGTATGAAGAGATCTTAGGGCATTTTAATATTGTCTTTGGGGAGAAGCGAGACACTTCGAATCAAAACTGCTTTTTTTCTTTTTTCTTATTTTTCACTAATAGCATTTATTAGAAAAACACTTCAGAAAAGGAAGTCTCACTATGACATTAAAACATCTTTTTAAATATTAAAAACGCATACTATCAATGCATTCCCCACCTTTTAAATTAAAAAAAAGATTATTTTTTCATATCATGTTAGATTACAACAAAGATATAATTGTAAGATGTTCTTAACCTCCCTCTTTCCTGCTGTCACTTCTCACCGATGTCCCCACTTTTTACGATTAGGACTTTCTTCTCTTTTTCCCGTTAAACAAACCTGGGTTTAATTCTGCTGACTCTGTCACTCATTCTCGCGGCAGTAACTTGACTGAACCCCATGAGGTGGCGCATTCCTGAGTCTGTGTCTGCAGGTGATTCACATGCTTCCTGACTGTGCGTCACTAACCTGCACACGCCACTGGCCTGACCGTGAGTCCCTGCGCCGCTCTTCTGTCAAAGACGCCTCACTTCCCTCTTCCTGTCTGGCCTCCCTGTGCCAACAAGAAGACGGTCCCCGTGGGAGCCTTGCGCCTGAGCCACCTGGCTCTCCTCACCTGCTCGTCAGAGTCACTGCTGTCTGCTCACCGTCTCCCTCTCAGCCGCAACCTCTGCCACCTTCCCGGATAAATCAGTGTCACAGGGACAGGCGGCCCAAGCCCGGTCGCCTCAGCTGAGCTGGCCTGCCAGCCCCCAGCAGCCCTCAGCCTCTCCTCTTCGAGACAGGCGCGGTCCCTGGGGTCACCCAAAGTTTCACCTGTGCGGTCACGAGCTGAAGAGTGTTGGCTAACTGGTCCCAACTTCCCTCCTTCCTCCCAAACTGTGTGACGGCTCCGGTTTCATTGGCTCCTAAGAATTCTCACCATGGACAAGCTGTATAGTGCGGGCTCTCCAGAGAAGCAGAACGAACAGAGGATTGATCTATCATCTGTCATCTATCTGTCAATCTATCTACCTATCTATCATCTATCTATCATCTGTCATCTATCATCTACCTGTCTATCCACCTATCATCTGTCTATCCATCTATCATCTATCTATCCATCTATCTATCATCTATCCATCTATCATCTACCTGTCTATCCACCTATCATCTATCTGTCTATCCATCTATCATCTATCTATCCATCTATCTATCTATTATCTATCCATCTATCATCTACCTGTCTATCCACCTATCATCTATCTGTCTATCCATCTATCATCTATCTATCCATCTATCTATCTATCTATCTATCATCTATCCATCTATCATCTACCTGTCTATCCACCTACCATCTATCTGTCTATCCAGAGAGATTTACTTTAAGGAATTGGCTCACAAGACCGTGAGGGCTGGCAGGTCTGAAACCTACGGGGAAGACCTGTGGACTAGAGAGCCAGAGAGGTATGGATGCCCAAGTCTTGAGTCCTGGAAACTCAGGCAAGGTTTCCCTTTACCACCTGGAGGCAGGATCCCTCCTTCTTTGGTGGATCTCACACTTTTTGCTTAGCGTCTTCAGCTTCTTGGAGAGGCCCACCCACTTGTGCAGGGTCATCTGCTTGACTCAAAGTGGGCTGATTTAGATGCCAATGTCATATAACAATACCTTCACAGCTACCCCTAGATGGGGGCTTGACCGCACGCTGGACACCACGGCCCAGCCAAGTGGGCCCTAAAATTCACCATCACACCCGTGCTGGGTTCTTGCCAGTTAGCACCCAGCTTAAAATCGAGGTCCTATCCCTCCTTCCAATGCCCTAAATAAGGTTTCCCCTACCTTTCATCTCACCCACTTGGAGAAAATCCACCCCTAGGTGAACCCAGCTATTCACTTTCTTTTTTGCCTGCATCTGAGCAAACCGGCCCTTCTGGGGAAAACGCACAGCATGGCGGACATCATGAACACCAGGCCTCAGCTGCTCACTGAGTCTCGCAGCCTCGTTCGCACCTTCCAGGCCTGTCCCCACCCTCACGGCAGCAGGCTGCTCTCTGCCCTGCAGGTCTACGGTTTTCACCCCACTCTGCTTTGCATGCTGCAACCCCCCTCACCTCCTCCCAACCGAGTAGATGCCCCCTCTGCGACGTGGGCACCTGCTCACCCAGCTGTGCCCCTTGCCCCCTGATTACTCCTCAGGCCTCAACCCCGCTTCTCCCCACAACTCCCTGGAGGCAGCTCCTGTCAACATCCATTTTGCTCCGTATTTCTAAACCCCCGGTGCCCGTGTCAGTGTGATGCATCCCACTGCTGACCTCTTTGTTTTTCGGGACCCCCTGCCCCTTGGCATTTGGGCTCGACCTTCTACTTTCCTTCTGCTTATCTGTGTGGCTTTCCTTCTACTTATCTGGTTAGTGTTTTTTTCATTTGTTTCCCCAGTTATTCTAAAGGCTAATTTTCCTTTTTCAAGGACTTTTAGTTCCGTCATTGCCTGCGCCCGTGTCCCTCTGAACCTGCCCAGGGGTCTCATCCAGCCTGCAATGTAAACACCATCTACTTGTTGATGAGTAAAATACGTTCTCCCAAATCTCTCTTGAGAATCAAAATGGACTGGATTTTCTTCTAAACTAGAAGAAAGCTTCTAGAAAAACAAAACAAAAACAAAAAATAACCACAACTGTCCGCATAGATTCGCTTCAGGACCACAATGGAAAAGAGACATCACAGAAAACAAAACAAGAGAGACCATCACTCAGGACAAAACAGAGCTTTCAGCGCACTTTCCCTTGCTGTGCTGTGGTCCATCTCCCCACTTTCACCATTTGCAATCTTAGATTTTTTTAGGGGAGTGATGACAGGGTGCCTGGAAAATGCCTGTTTCATGCCCTCTGTCAGTGAGACCAGGAAATGCCTTCTTCGTCTCAGGGAAAAGGACAACACAAACAGTATTCACATAACAGCTGCCTATGTTGCAAAAAGTAGAGATGAGCATTTTTATGAGGACCGCTGGATAAACCACAATAATGAAAATGCAAGTGTGTCCAGAAGGACCTCACACTGCTGCTGTGTTTACAGGCTGGTAGGACCCAGTAGAGATAAGCCTGGACCCCCAAGGCTGCTGGGCCTGCAGCCGAGGCCCAGAAGTGGGGTCAGAGCCTTGGTGCGCCGTGTGGGGTGAGGCTGGCCTCACACACCCAGTTCTTCTGAGCTGTGATGCAGGGGAAGGACAGCAGTCTGAACTGTCTCCTTTCCTGGGGAAAATCAGATGATGTTGGCCCCTGTTCATGGGCAAGGTCACAGCCCGGAACACTTTGCAAGCAGCACCCAGAGGCCGACTGCCAGGTGAGAGGCCTCAGCACAAAGATGTAGGACGTCTGCTGACAGTGAGAAGCAGAGAGTGAGCGAGCAGCCAGAGCAAAGAGGGACCTGGCGCCGTGGAGCCGCATGGCGGAGGGGCTGGCAGGGCCCACCGCAGGGAGCCGCCACCTTGGCTGTGCCCGGTGAGAGGCCCGGACGCTGGCCCAAGAAGCAGGACTGTCCTGGACAGGGTTACAGCCACTCCCCGTAAGTGAGGCCGAGCCAGCTCTCTCCTCCCAGCCAAGTGCTCACACCCAGGCTCTGTCAGCCAGCTCTGGCCCAACAGTGGGGTCCCCTGAGCCCAGCCAGAGAAGAGTGATATTAGAATAGCTTTGAACCTGGACCTTCAATCTGAACTCTTTTACTGACCAAAGGTGACCACAAGCAGGATGACACAGGGGCTGGAAAGGAGCTCCAGCCAAGCAGAGGGAGGATGGCCTTGGAAACACCTCACCTTAAACCCACTGGGCAGGGACCCCTGTCCACGCAGCGCTCGCTTTGTAGATGCAACGGAAGGAGCCAACCAGGCTGGAAGTGGTTCTCCCTCCGAAGCCACGTTGAAAGCCTCCTAAGGCCAACGAAAACTGGAATCTGGGAAATTCAGATGCGTTTGGCAGATGTGTGGATGGAACAGTGTGGCTTCTCGGTTTAGGGAATAAAGCCTCTTACACATTAAATAATGTTTAAAATAGTCATCCAATGCCACAAATTTAAGTTATCCAAACATATGGATCAAATTTTCCCTAGAATTACCATGCTTCTAAAACTAAGCAAAAAAATGCCTGGCAAGACTACTGAAATTACTTTTCAAATGGTTTGTGTTTAATTAGAAATGTTTTCTGAATCCAAAAGATTCTCTCAGCCCACCCATCTCAACCAGACTAATCAGAGCTATTCTCACACAAACCTGAACAGCATTGCTGTCCTGTCATCCTGTAGTGATCAAAATTCCATGGATGGCTAAGGATTTCCAACAATACTTTTTGTCAAACTTCATCCTTTTCTTTCACATTTTCTTTTACAATTAAGTAACTTCAGAGATAACACACTCAATAGTCAACAAGGATTTTCTATTTTTATATTTAGTTTATTACATACTTATGATGATCAGAAAGATGATAAGGCTACATTCTAGGTAAAACTATTAAAATAATAACACCATTGTCACATTTTAACCACAATACAGAATTTTAACTATAGTACAGAATATTCTGGTGAGAATTGGCTGTCAGTGCACTCAGTGTGGGAGTCTATCCCTGTCTGAGAAATAAATTATTATGTTGGATTTTGAGTGAAACTTGTTATAAAACAAGTCAGTGTCTTACTTCATACTCACATTTTACAGTCAGTCCCCGACATACAACCTTCAAGTTGGGAACTTTCAAAGATGCGCATATGCATCTGGTTCCAGCAAGGAACCAGAACCTGTGCCATCAGCGTCAGGCGTGAGTGAAATGGCAGCTCGCCCTCCGTCTCCTATTGCTGACAATCCTTCAGCTCTGCCATCTCCCACCTCCTCTCCCTCCTCCAGTCAGTAACTCTTCTTGCCTGTTCACTTGATGCCAGCCCCTGGATGCCAGCTGTGTACTGTACTACTGTACTTTTCAAGGTACTGTACTCTAAGATTAAAAATGTTTTCTTATTTTTTGTGTTTGTTTTATTTGTATGGAAAGTTTTGTAAGCCTATTACATTACAGTCCTATGTAGACAATTGTGCTAGTTGAGTACCTAGGCTAACTCTGTTGGATTTACAAGTGAACTGGACTTATGAACATGCTCTCAGAATGGAACTCATCGTATGGAGGGGAGTTGCTGCATTTTGGATCAAGAACAGTAAGACCCAGATAGATAGATAGATAGACAGACAGATAGATAGATAGATAGATAGATAGATAGATAGATAGATAGAGACAAAGAGAGATGATCTATTTATGCTTTGAAACAAACTGAAAAAAACACAAGATTTGAGGGGAGGGAATGAAGGAAAATCTGTTATTGGAACTTATATTTAAGGTTCTAATTTTTAAAGGAGGATTTTCAAGTATTATTTTGTAATCAATTATAAATTTAAATTGACTGAAATCGACAGGAAAAAAGGTCCTTCTGCAGACAAATCTTCTACCTTGTACCCAGGTGTGGTCAATATCTGGGTCCATGGCTAAATGGTAACTCTTCCAAGTAAACTTACCAGTTACACATGTAAGTGTGGATGGCTGGAGGGTTGTATCCATCTATTTGTACACATGTAGATGGATACATACACAGTGTGTGTACATGCATGTGCTTGTGTAGGTATCCTAAAATGGATGTGGGTGTGTGCCTGTATGTATATCCTCTATACACATACACGTATGTGTGAGCGTGCCCAGCTTAGCCACAGGAAACTCCGCAGCCAGTACCCACTGGTGTGTGCAGAGGGGTGACGTCACCTCCCCACTACCCCACTGAAAGCTCCCAGGAAAGATCAAGTCTCTGAGTTATGGTGACCTCAGCTTTCCTGAGATGCACAAGGGCCCCATGAGGAGAGCAGTAGGCAAGGCCTCCGGGCTCTGCAGTGTTTGCTAGGCTGTTTTACTTTTTCCTTTTTTCTTAATTGAGGTATAGTTAATTTACAATATTGCATAAGTTTCAGGCATACAACACAGTGATTCAACACTTTTATAGATTATACTCCACTTAAAGTTATTACTAAATAATGGCTAGATTTCCCTGTGCTGTACAATATATCCTTGTTGCTTATCTATTTTATATCTAGTGGTTTGCACCTCTCAATCCCATCCTCCCAGCTTGCCCCTCTCCCCATTGGTAACTACTAGTTTGTTCTCTACATCTGTGAGTCTATTTCTGTTTTGTTATATACATTTTTTGCTTTATTTTTTAGATTCCACATATAAGTGATATTATACAGTATTTATCTTTCTCAGATTTATTTCACTAAGCAAAATATCCTCTAGGTCTATCCATGTTGCAAATGGAAGAATTTTGTTCTTTTTTATGGCTGAGTAATAGTCCATTGCATATATGTACCACATCTTCTTTATCTATTCATCTGTCGATGGACATTTAGGTTGCTTCCACGTCTTGGCAATTGCAAACAATGCTGCTATGAACATTGGGGTGCATATATCTTTTCAAATTAGTGTTTTTGTTTCTTTTGGATACATAACCAGGAGTGGAATTGCTGTATCATATGGAGGTTCTATTTTTAGTTTTTTGAGAAAACTCCATACTATTTTCCACAGTGGCTGCACAAATTTACATTCCCACTAACAGTTTATGAGGGTTCCCTTTTCTCCACACCCTCACCAACATTTGTTATTTGTGGTCTTTTTTTTTTGCGGTACACAGGCCTCTCACTGTTGTGGCCTCTCCTGTTGCGGAGCACAGGCTCCGGACGTGCAGGCTCAGCAGCCATGGCTCACGGGCCCAGCCGCTCCGCGGCATGTGGGATCTTCCCGGACCAGGCCACGAACCTGTGTCCCCTGCATCGGCAGGTGGACTCTCAACCACTGCGCCACCAGGGAAGCCCTATTTGTGTTCTTTTTGATGATGGCCATTCTGACAGGTGTGAGGTGGTATCTCATTGTGGTTTTGATCTGCATTTCTCTGATGATTAGTGATGTTGAGCATCTTTTCATTTGCCTGTTGGCTATCTGTATGTCTTCTTTGGAACAATGTCTGTTAAGGTTTTCTGCCCAATTTAAATCAGATTGTTTCTTTTTTTTGATGTTGAGTTATATGAGGTGTTTATATATTTTGGATATTAACCTCTTATCAGTCATATCATTTGCAAATATTTTCTCCCATTCAGTAGGTTGTCTTTGTTTTTTTGTCAATAGTTCCCTTTGCTGTGTAAAAGCTCTTAAGTTTAATTAGGTCCCATTTGTATATTTTTGCTTTTGTTTCCTTTGCCTTAAGAGACATACCCAAAAAAATATTGCTACAATTTATTCAGTGAGTGTTCTGCCTATGTTTTCTTCTAGGATTTTTATGGTTTCAGCTCTTACATTTAGGTCTTTAATCCATTTTGAGTTTACTTTTGTATATGGTGTTAGAGAATGTTCTAATTTCATTCTTTTACATGTAGCTGTCAAGTTTTCCCAAAACCACTTATTGAAGAGACTGTCTTTCCTCCATTGTATATTCTTCCCTGCTTTGTTGTAGATTAACTGACCATAAATGCATGGATTTATTTCTGGGCTCCCTCTTCTGGACTCTCTACATTGATCTATGTGTCTATTTTAGGGCCAGTACCTTAGTGTTTTGATTACTGTAGCTTTGTAGTATAGTCTGAAGTCAGGGAGAATGATGCCTCCAGTTTTTTTTTTTTTTAAATAATAGAAAAAATCTTTAAAAATATTTATTTTCATTTTATGCACAGAACTTGTTTAAACTTGGAAATTGTATGCATTTAACCCATTATGCAAGATGGGATTTTTAAAATTGTTATTTTAATATACACAGGCAGGCCTCAATTAAGAATAAGTGAGATTCTAAAGCAACTCAGTTTTGTGAAAGTTATAACATATGAACACATTACCTTATTAGCAATCTCATACACAATATTAACATTTTCTTGTTTTGCCCACCAAAGGCTTTTTTTTTCAATAATGACCTTGAGCCATAGTTATGCACTGAGTGCTTTAATATCTAAATAACGAGAATGAGTTTATTTCTATGAAAAAATATATTCATAAATTCAGCAAGAATCATCACAAATTCAAACTCTTTAGGCTCCTTAATCAGCTCTCCCTTCTGCTAAGCCTTAAAGCTTCTTTGGTGATCCTTTGTTCTAGGTTTCTTGGCTAGTAAAGTCAGATACAGAAGTTTTGGAAGATACAGAAGTTTTGGAAGAAAATGCAGGATTCTGAATGTAGGAGATACAGAAGTTTTGGAAGAAAATGCAGGATTCTGAATGTAGGAGAAGACTGACAGAGAAAGGAAATGTGAGTAGATGTTGTGACTAGATCTCTTTCATCTTTCTGAGAGTATCTCTTCCCTGACCTCTCTAATCACCCCCTTCCTCTTCCTTTCCACTCCTCCTCCCAAAGAATGACCACCAGAGTTTCCATCTTGGTTACCAATATGCTCCTATTCATTTTAGAACTTTACTCAATGCAACTGTCATTGAGTTTTATTTAAAATTTCTTTCTGAATGCTATGTAATGGCCTTTAAATTTTGTTTTATTTCATCTTCTTTTATGATAAATAGCAGAGGAAATAAAAATAGTGTATGCTTTTAACACCTCTTTAATCAGAAAATCTGTATATACAAAGTTATCAATTGTCTTTACAAAAAAATGATTTAATGCAATTTTATTGAGCATACAAGCAATTCTGGGCATTTCCCTATGGGGGTTTTGGCTAAACTCAGCTGTACTCCACATGCCCTTCATCTGTCTTTGGGGACTAGTAGGCTAGCACAGGGATATTCTTCTCACGGATTTTGCTGTAGCACAGGATAGAAATCCCAACTGCACATGTGCTTTTCTAGCCATTGATCAACTTACTCTTACTAACATTCAATAGGCTAAAGTCAGTCATTTGCAAAAGTCAAGGTCAAGATGTGGAAAAATATATTCAACATTTTAAATGGGACAAACTGCAAAGTCAAATAATAGATTGTAGTGGCATGGATGAGTAAAATAGTGAGATCATTAATGTAATCTACCACAGTCCTTAGACACTAATTTGCTGTGATGCCTCCAGTTTTGTTCTTTGTTTTTTCAAGACTGCTTTCATAATTCAGGGCCTTTTGTGGTTTAGAATTATTTGTTCTAGTTCTGTGAAAAATTAGAATTATTTGTTCTAGTTCTGTGAAAAATGCCAAGGGTATTTTGATAGGGATTGCATTAAATCTGTAGATTGCTTTGAGTAGTATGGACAGTTTAACAATATTATTTCTTTCAATCCAAGAACATGGGATATCTTTCCATTTCGTTATGTTATTTTCAAATCCCTTCATCAGTGATTTACAGATTTCAGAGTATAGGTATTTCATGCCATTGGTTAAGGTTATTCCTCGGCATTTTATTCTGTGTGATGCAATTTTTTTTTGAATTTTATTTATTTTTTTATACAGCAGGTTCTTATTAGTCATCAATTTTATACACATCAGTGTATACATGTCAATCCCAACAGACGAATCCATCACACCATCATCCCCAACCCCCCGCAGCTTTCCCCGCTTGAGGTCCATACGTTTGTTCTCTACATCTGTGTCTCAACTTCTGCCCTGCAAACCAGTTCATCTGTACCATTTTTCTAGGTTCCACATACATGCGTTAATATACGATATTTGTTTTTCTCTCTCTGACTTACTTTACTCTGTATGACAGTCTCTAGATCCATCCACATCTCAACAAATGACCCAATTTCGTTCCTTTATATGGCTGAGTAATATTCCATTGTATATATGTACCACATCTTCTTTATCCATTAGTCTGTCGATGGGCATTTAGGTTGCTTCCATGACCTGGCTATTGTAAATAGTGCTGCAATGAACATTTGGGTGCATGTGTCTTTTTGAATTATGGTTTTCTCTGGGTATATGCCCAGTAGTGGGATTGCTGGATCATATGGTAATTCTATTTTTTGTTTTTTAAGGGACCTCCATACTGTTCCCCATAGTGGCTGTATCAATTTACATTCCCACCAAGAGTGCAAGAGGGTTCCCTTTCCTCCACACCCTCTCCAGCATTTGCTGTTTGTAGATTTTCTCATGATGCCCACTCTAACTGCTGTGAGGTGATACCTCATTGCAGTTATGATTTGCATTTCTCTAATAATTAGTAATCTTGAGCAGCTTTTCATGTGCTTCTTGGCCATCTGTATGTCTTCTTTGGAGAAATGTCTATTTAGGTTTTCTGCCCACTTTTGGATTGGGTTGTTTGTTCTTTTACTATTGAGCTGCATGAGCTGTTTATATATTTTGGAGATTAATCCTTTGTCCGTTGATTCGTTTGCAAATATTTTCTCCCATTCTGAGGGTTGTCTTTTCATCTTGTTTATGGTTTCCGTTGCTGTGCAAAAGCTTTTAAGTTTCATTAGGTCCCGTTTGTTTATTTTTGTTTTTATTTCCATTACTCTAGGAGGTGGATCAAAAAAGATCTTGCTGTAATTTATGTCAAAGAGTGTTCTTCCTATGTTTTTCTCTAAGAGTTTTATAGTGTCCGGTCTTACATTTAGGTCTCTAATCCATTTTGAGTTTATTTTTGTGTATGGTATTAGGGAGTGTTCTAATTTCATTCTTTCACATGTAGCTGTCCAGTTTTCCCAGCACCACTTATTGAAGAGACTATCTTTTCTCCATTGTATATCCTTGGCTCCTTTGTCATAGATTAGTTGACCATAGTTGCATGGGTTTATCTCTGGGCTTTCTATCTTGTTCCATTGATCTATGTTTCTGTTTCTGTGCCAGTACCAAATTGTCTTGATTACTGTGGCTTTGTAGTATAGTCTGAAGTCAGGGAGTCTCATTCCTCCAGCTCTGTTTTTTTCCCTCAAGACTGCTTTGGCTATTCAGGATCTTTTGTGTCTCCATACAAATTTTGAGATTTTTTGTTCTAGTTCCGTAAAAAATGCCATTGGTAATTTGACAGGGATTGCATTGAATCTGTAGATTGCTTTGGGTAGTATAGTCATTTTCACAATATTGATTCTTCCAATCCAAGAACATGGTATATCTCTCCATTTGTTGGTATCATCTTTAATTTCTTTCATCAGTGTCTTATAGTTTTCTGCATACAGGTCTTTTGTCTCCCTAGGTAGGTTTATTCCTAGGTATTTTATTCTTTTTGTTGCAATGGTAAATGGGAGTGTTTCCTTAATTTCTCTTTCAGATTTTTCATCATTAGTGTATAGGAATGTAAGAAATTTCTGTGCATTAATTTTGTATCCTGCAACTTTACCAAATTCATTGATTAGCTCTACTAGTTTTCTGGTGGCATCTTTAGAATTCTCTATGTATAGTATCATGTCATCTGCAAACAGTGACAGTTTTACTTCTTCTTTTCCAATTTGTATTCATTTTATTTCTTTTCTTCTATGACTGCCATGGCAAGGACTTCCAAAACTATGTTGAATAATAGTGGTGAGAGTGGACGTCCTTGTCTTGCTCCTGATCTTAGTGGAAATGGTTTCAGTTTTTCACCACCGAGAATGATATTTGCTGTGGGTTTGTCATATATGGCCTTTATTATGTTGAGGTAGGTTCCCTCTATGCCCACTTTCTGGAGAGTTTTTATCATAAATGGGTGTTGAACTTTGTCAAAAGCTTTTTCTGCATTTATTGAGATGATCATATGGTTTTTATTCTTCAATTTGTTAATATGGTGTATCACATTGATTGGTTTGTGTATATTGAAGATTTCTTGCATCCCTGGGATAAATCCCACTTGATCATGGTGTATGTTCCTTTTAATGTGTTGTTGGATTCTGTTTGCTAGTATTTTATTGAGGATTTTTGCATCTATATTCATCAGTGATATTTGTCTGTAATTTTCTTTTTTGTAGTATCTTTGTCTGGTTTTGGTATCAGGGTTATGGTGGCCTCATAGAATGAGTTTGGGAGTGTTCCTCCCTCTGAAAATTTTTGGAAGAGTTTGAGAAGGATGGGCGTTAGCTCTTCTCTAAATGTTTGATAGAATTCACCTGTGAAGCCATCTGGTCCTGGACTTTTGTTTGTTGGAAGATTTTTCATCACAGTTTCAATTTCAGTTCTTGTGATTGGTCTGTTCATATTTTCTATTTCTTCCTGGTTCAGTCTTGGAAGGTTATACCTTTCTAACAATGTGTCCATTTCTTCCAGGTTGTCCATTTTATTGGCATAGCATTGCTTGTAGTAGTCTCTTAGGATGCTTTGTATTTCCGCAGTGTCTGCTGTAACTTCTCCTTTTTCATTTCTAATTTTATTGATTTGAGTCCTCTCCCTCTTTTTCTTGATGAGTCTGGCTAATGGTTTATCAATTTTGTTTATATTCTCAAAGAACCAGCTTTTAGTTTTATTGATCTTTGCTATTGTTTTGTTTCTATTTCATTTATTTCTGCTCTGATTTCTTTCCTTCTGCTAACTTTGGGTTTTGTTTGTTCTTCTTTCTCTAGTTCCTTTAGGTGTAAGGTTAGATTGTTTATTTGAGATTTTTCTTGTTTTCTTGAGGTAGGCTTGTATAGCTATAAACTTCCTTAGAACTGCTTTTGCTACATCCCGTAGGTTTCGGATCATCGTGTTTTCATTGTCATTTGTCTCCAGGTATTTTTTCATTTCCTTTTTGATTTCTTCAGTGATCTCCTGGTTATTTAGTAACGTATTGTTTAGCCTCCATGTGTTTGTATTTTTTACGTTTTTTTTCCTTGTAATTGATTTCTAATCTCATAGCTTTGTGGTCAGAAAAGATGCTTGATATGATTTCAATTTTCTTAAATTTACTGAGGCTTGATTTGTGACCCAAGATGTGATCTATCCTGGAGAATGTTCCATGCGCACTTGAGAAGAAAGTGTAATGTGCTGTTTTTGGATGGAATGTCCTATAAATATCAATTAAATCTATCTGGTCTATTGTGTCATTTAAAGCTTGCGTTTCCTTATTAATTTTCTGTTTGGATGACCTGTCCATTGGTGTAAGTCAGGTGTTAAAGTCCCCCACTATTATTGTGTTACTGTTAATTTCCTATTTTATAGCTGTTAGCAGTTGCCTTATGTATTGAGGTGCTCCTATTTTGGGTGCATATGTATTTCTGATTGTCATGTCTTCTTCTTGGATTGATCCCTTGATCATTATGTAGTGTCCTTCCTTTTCTCTTGTAACATTCTTTATTTTAAAGTCTATTTTAATTGATATGAGTATTGCTACTCCAGCTTTCTTTTGATTTCTATTTGCATGGAATATCTTTTTCCATCCCCTCACTTTCAGTCTGTATGTGTCCCTAGGTCTGATGTGGGTCTCTTGTAGACATCATATATATGGGTCTTGCGTTTGTATCCATTCAGCAAGCCTCTGTCTTTTGGTTGGAGCATTTAATCCATTCACGTTTAAGGTAATTATTGATATGTATGTTCCTATGACCATTTTCTTAATTGTTTTGGGTTTGTTTTTGTAGGTCCTTTTCTTCTCTTGTGTTTCCCACTTAGAGAAGTTCCTTTAGCATTTGTTGTAGAGCTGGTTTGGTGGTGCTGAATTCTCTTAGCTTTTGCTTGTCCGTAAAGCTTTTGATTTCTCCATCGAATATGAATGAGATCTTTCCCGGGTAGAGTAATCTTGGTTGTAGGTTCTTCCCTTTCATCACTTTAAGTATATCATGCCACTCCCTTCTGGCTTGTAGACTTTCTGCTGAGAAATCAGCTGTTAACCTCAGGGGAGTTCCCTTGTATGTTATTTGTCGTTTTTCCCTTGCTGCTTTCAATAATTTTCCTTTGTTTTTAATTTTTGCCAATTTGATTACTATGTGTCTCGGCATGTTTCTCCTTGTGTTTATCCTCTGTGGGACTCACTGTGCTTTCTGCACTTGGGTGGCTATTTCCTTTCCCATATTAGGGAATTTTTCAACTACAATCCCTTCAAATATTTTCTCTGGTCCTTTCTCTCTCTCTTCTCCTTCTGGGACCCCTCTAATGTGAATGTTGTTGTGTTTAATGTTGTCCCAGAGGTCTCTTAGGCTGTCTTCATTTCTTTTCATTCTTTTTTCTTTATTCTGTTCTGTGGCAGTGAATTCCACCATTCTGTCTTCCAGGTCACTTATCCATTCTTTTGTCTTAGTTATTCTGCTATTGATTCCTTCTAGAGTAGTTTTCATTTCAGTTATTGTATTGTTCATCTCTGTTTGTTTGTTCTTTAATTCTTCTAGGTCTTTGTTAAACATTTCTTGCATCGTCTTGATCTTTGCCTCTGTTCTTTTTCCAAGGCCCTGTATCATCTTCACTATCATTATTCTGAATTCTTTTTCTGGAAGGTTGCCTATCTCCACTTCATTTAGTTGTTCTTCTGGGGTTTTATCTTGTTCCTTCATCTGATACATAGATCTCTGCTTTTTCATCTTGTCTACCTTTCTGTGAATATGGTTTTTGTTCCACAGGTTGCAGGACTGTAGTTCTTCTTGCTTCTGCTGTCTGCCCTCTGGTGGATTAGGCTATCTAAGAGGCTTGTGCAAGTTTCCTGATGGGAGAGACTGGTCCAAAGATATAATTATCACTTCCAATGAGGAGGAACTCACATCTTCACAATCCTAGGTTCTGCATGGTTAGGCGTCCTGATCCCTCAAACTTCATTGACACTTCCCGATCACTGAGGTATTATCCAGTAGAACATCACACTGAGGGCACCTTGGTATCCTGCTAGTGTTGGAGGGTCTCCTGCAGAGGTGGGGGTGGCTGTTGCTCACCGTGAGGACAAGGACACTGGCAGCAGAAGTTCTGGGAAGTACTCCTTTGCGTGAGCCCTCCCAGAGTCTGCCATTAGCCCCACGAAAGAGCCGAGTGGGCTCCAGTTTTGGGTTGCCTCCTGTGTGATGCAATTTTAAAGGGGATTGTTTCCTTCCTTTCTCTTTCTGATAGTTTATTATTAGTGCATAGGAAAGCAACAGATTGCTATGTATTAATCTTGTATCCTGCAACTTTACTGAATTCTTTTATTAGTTCTAATAGTTTTCTGGTGAAGACTTTAGGGTTTTCTGTATATAGTTAGCATGTCATCTGCAAATAGTGACAGTTTTATTTGTTTCCTTCCAATCTGGATGCCTTCTAATTCCTTTTCTTGTCTGATTACTGTGGCTAGGACTTCCAAGAAAAAGAAGAGCAAACAAACCCCAAAATCAGCAGAAGGAAGGAAACAATAGAGATCAGAGAGGAAATAGATAAAATAGAGACAAAAAAATAGAAAGGGTCGATGAAACCAAGAGCTGTTTTCTTGAAAAGATAAATAAAATTCATAGACCTGTAGCCAGGCTCATGAAGAAGAAAAGAGAGGACCTAAATAAACAAAATAAGAAACAAAAGAGGTGAAATAAAAACCAATATCACAAAGGCAGAAAAATCATAAGAGAATTCTACAAACAGTTATCTGCCAACAAATTGAACAGCCTAGAAGAAATGGACAAATTTCTAGAATCATATAACCTTCCAAAACTAAATCAGGAAGAAACTGACCATCTGAACAGATGAAACACTAGTAGTGAAATGAATTTGTTATAATAGAAAAAAAAAAAACAAACCTGCAAACAAAAGCCCAGAACCAGACAGCTTCACAGGGGAACTCTACCAAATGTATAAAGAAGAGCTAATACCTATCCTCAAACTATTCCACAACATTGAAGAGGATGGAACACTCCCAAATTCATTCTATGAGTCCACCATTACCCTGATACCAAAACAAAACAAAGACACTCCAAAAAAATTAAATTACAGGCCAATATCTCTGAGGAATATAGATGCAAAAATCATCAACAAAATATTAGCAAACTGAATTCAACAATATATAAAAAGAATCATGCAACCTGAGCAAGTGGGATTTATTCCAGGGATTCAAAGATGGCTCAGTATTCACAAATCAATCAATACGATACACCACATTAACAAAAGGAAGGATAAAAATCACATGCTCATCTCAATAGTCCCAGAAAAAGCATCTGACAAAAATCCAACATCCATTCATGATTTAAAACTCTCATCGAAGTGGGTACAGAGGGAACATATATTAACATCAACAAACCCACAGACAACATCATACTCAATGGTGAAAAGCTGAAAGACTTTCTGCTAAATTCAGGAACAAGACAAGGATGCCTACCCTTGCTAGGCTGTTTTATGACCTGGCAGAATGTGGGCCGAGCTGTGTCCTCTGCTCAAGCTGACCTTCCTCAAGCTGCAGGTCGAAGCAGATCACCTTTTAGGGTGAGCAAGTGTCATCTGCCGATCCAGAGTGTGGTATGTGGGGAAGAGCAGAGCCCTCATCTCCCAGTCAAGCAAACCAGACAAAGTTCTAGCCCAGTGCTCTGTCAGAGGGGTGGAAAGGGTAGAATCAAGGCTGCAGGGATATAGAGTGGGTGCTCAGCTGTCATCTGGGGTCCGCTGCACACCTCCCCCACGCAGTGTATCCCATTTTCTTTCCCTTGCATATTTTTTGTTTATCCATTCATTTTACTGGAGCATAATATCCACTAGCTTCTTGAGAAATGGTGCCTGGGCAACAAAGTTTTTTAAGATTTGCATGTCTTAAAATGTTTTTCTTCTATCCTGCCATTTGATGGATAATTTTATTGGGTGTGGAATTTCATGTTAGAAATTAATTTCCTTCAGAATCATGAAGCCGTTTTCTCATTTTCTTCTTACTCCCAAGTGTTTCTTTTGCGAAGCCCAAAACCTTTGTGCCTGCCTGTTTTTTCTTCGTGATCCAGTGTCTTCCTCTTGTTCCCAGGTGTTCTGAAGTTTCACTGTACGTGCATCAGTGTGGTTCTGTTTCCATCCATTGTGTTGGGCCCTTGGCGAAATCTTTACATCTGGCAACTCACATCTCACTGGTCTGGAAAATTATTTTGTTGTTATTTTTTGTTTGTTTGTTTTCCTTATTTTCCCTTTCTAGAATTCCTTTGGTTTGGATGTTGAATCTTCCGGGCTGATCTTGTAATATTCTAATATTTTCTTTTATATATTCTATCTTTTGTGATTTTTTTAATCTTTCAAATCTTCTAGTGAGTTTTTAATTTCTGCTAGCAATAAAAAGCATTTTTTTCCTGAGTTGTTCTTTTTTCTGAATGTTCCTTTTCTATAATACCCTGTTCTTGGTTCAATGTTTTCTTTTCTCTCTGAGGATGTTAATGACAAGTTTCCTTTTCTTCTATCAGCATAATTCCTGCTCCTTCCAGGTTGTGTTTCTCTACCTGTGCTTTTAGGTCTTGTCTCTCATGCTAAGGCTTCCCCTCAGTGCCATTCCATCCTGTTGTCTGTTCATGATGAGGACCAGGGGATGGAAAAGCTGGCTGGAAGCTCAGAGGGGACGACTGGCAGTTGTTATGTCTGAATTTATTGTGGGTTATCTGGTTGAGCCAGTTGTCAGGGAGCACCTGATATCTATTATTCCAGTTCTGTAGAGGCTGGTGGGTAGGAAGTCTTCTAATTTCCTGCTTGTACATACTGGCTGACAACCTGGGGAGCTAAATGGTGAAGGGCTGGGGGAGGAGGAATCCCTGCCCACAACCCTCAATATGCAAGTGAGAACTGAGTTATGTTTACAGAACAGCAATCAGGCCCTCAGTAGAACCTGGAATCCCTTAAACATCACAGGTTTCTGCCAAGGGAAGGTTGGGGCAGATGCCCAAATACACAGACTGGAGAGAGGGGTGTAGAGTACCCTTTGAATTTCTTTTCAAACAATCTTCCCCATCTTGCTTTGTTTCTAGCTCCACCCTTAGTCCCTGATTCCAGAGGTGTTTGATGCTGCCCTGCCTGAGGGTTTTGAGGATTCCGTCCCATAACTCAGGTTGGTCTCAGCTTCTCCCACTGCTGCCTTGGGGTTCTTTTGTATCTGCTAAATCAGTTAGCAATAATCCAACTTCGGGCTTCCCCGGTGGCGCAGTGGTTGAGAGTCCGCCTGCCGATGCAGGAGACACGGGTTTGTGCCCCGGTCCGGGAAGATCCCACATGCCGCAGAGTGGCTGAGCCTGTGAGCCATGGCCACTGAGCCTGTGCGTCTGGAGCCTGTGCTCCGCAACGGGAGAGACCACAACAGTGAGAGGCCCGCGTACCGCAAAAAAAAAAAAAATAATGATAATCCAACTTCTCTCCATTTTCCAAAACTTTATTGCTATTTTATTCCACTCCTCTATATCTCATCCTTGTGGCTTTTTCAACAGAATTCTCTTGTCTTAGTTTGGTGTATTTTTGCAAGAGAATGAGATGCGAGATGATGTGCATTTACAACTAATCACCTCTAAGCTATAAATTGCTAAGTTCCTTCCAAATTCAAACTTTTACATACAACTCAACATATCTGGAGATTATTTTGGTATATAATAGAGATAATATTCCAACCTGATACAAACAAAACTTGACTTTCCCAAACCCCAGCTTTTACAACATTCACCCTTTCCCACACTGGAGCATGATGCTGCCATTATTATAAATTAAGTTCTTACGTCTGTTTAGGGCAATTTTAAGATTATGTATCCTTTCCTATTGATCTATAAGTCAATTATCACACCAGAGCATCCAAAACACTCAAACACATATGCAGGCTCACACGGGCACACACACATTCACACATGCACACACAGGGGCACACATGTTCATGTGCTCACACACACTCTTACACACATGCACATGTTCACAGATGCACACACACGTGCACACACGCTCGATGACTTGGTGTTTCCTCGGGTAACTGTCTCCAGGAAGAAAGGGAGGAAGGCGAGGGCAGGTGGTAGGAAGAGCCTCCTGTACCCAGAAGGCAGTGCCGACACGCAGCATCATGTGACCTGCTCTCGGGAGTCGTCCTGGTTTCTGATGGTGAGCAGACATCTTCTCTCAAGTACGGAAGAAACACAGTGTGGATGGACTACCAACTAGTTGTTCTCACATTAGCCTACGGCTGCAGCTGAGCAGTTTGTGGAAACTCGCCCAAGATTTTGGGTATTGAAAGCATATTTGGGCAAACACTCCAAGCCCAAACTCAGCACTTTATCAATGTTGTTCAAGCACAGGCTTTGCCAAACAAACAACAGATAAATACATACATAAAAGGTAAATATTAAGACAATTTCTTCTGATTAGACAAACCCGAAGATTCATGCTGCTAATGTAGAAATGTTTCTAGTCATGATTAGTTGTAATATCTTTTATGGTTTTCTTTGGATCAGAGAGGAGAAAAGAAAACACAAAAGGAACAGGAAATTTAAAATTATTTCCTACGGTCTAGGAGGAAGAAATTGCCTATGGCTGAGTTGGAGAGAAACTTCTGAAAACTGGATTTATTCTGCCAGAAAGGGCTTTTGATTCTAAGCTGTCCTAAAGATACAGACAATTCAGTTAAGCATGCAACTCAAAGCAATGATTCAGGATGAGCTGGAAAGAGGCCTTCTGGTGAAGGCTGAGATGTATGATTAAAAAGTAATTTAAAATAGTTAAGACCATGAAGAGTTTGGACTGGAAGTCGGGAAATTTGAGTTTTAGCCCCAGAATCTGCTTTTAATTAGTTCTGTAACTTAGGGAATTAACTTCTCTTTCAAAGCCTTGGCTTCCTCATCTAAAACGCAGAAGCCAATGCATACAGTCACCAAGGCCTCTTACAGCCCTAAGTCTCCCTGAGGGAAATTTCAGCCAGGACGCCACTGACACACTGGCAATGGAGAATAGGGTGGTCCCTGGGGTGAATCACAGCTGTGAGACACGGGACACGAGGTGAGCGCATTCTTCTCAACCAAAGCCTCATGGAGTCTTTCCTTCATGCATCTAAGAGCTTCCAAAACGCAAAGAGACAGACAGTCCCATTTTACATTTTTTAATTTTTGAGAGAAAGACAGGCAGAGTGATGACTACCCCACCTCTCCCCCAAGTGCAATGGAAGCCTGGGCCCTCCTGGGGTCCCACATGAGGCTCGGAGACCCTCCCACCATGCATCACCTCATCCCACCCCCAAGAATGAAAGGGGGGTGCTCAGAGTGTGAGGAGAGTGCAGGAGGGAGTCCAGATATTATCAGCTGTGAGCCCAAACCCAGTCCACAGGAACATGCCTGTGAATTTCTAACATCCCATATTTACCAAAAAGTGTAAAGGTCATAGCAGGTAGGGGCATTGGTTGTAAGAAGTAGCAACCCACTTGTCCTGGCATAAAAATAGGGGGCCTTTATTATAAGAATATGAGGTGATGCCTGACATCAAAGGAGGAGTGGAGCTGGGCCATGTGCACAGATCACTCTGTTCCCTGCATGGACCACTCTGTTCCCCACACAGGACCACTCAGTTCCCTTCCCCGCATGGACCACTCTGTTCCCTGCACAGGCAGACTCCATCATTTGCTTCTCTTGCCCATGTGGGAGTTGGCAGCCACCACTGCTCCAAGGTTCCTCGTCAGTCCTGAGCGTCAGTTCCCGGTTTCCAGGACGTGTGATCTGATGGGCCCACTTAGGTCAGAAGGTCATGGTTCATCCAACCAGCTGTAGCCCAGGGGAGGGGGACCAACCCTGTGCCTGAGGTGGGAAGTTCCCAGAACCATGAAGCTTACAGGCCCAAGAAGTCCTCCTGCAGAGAGGCTGCCGCATGGGGCAAGGAGCACACGGCATTTTAGTCTTGAGGGGAAAATTTAGAGTTGCTCTTTTGAAAACATTTTCCCTGTTTAGAAGTATTTTTCTTTCCACCAGGAAATCAGTATGATGAGCAGGAGAAACAATTCACCTAAAAGTAGTCCTGTATGTAAAGCTTTATCCCAAATGTTTGGCCACTCCAAGATTGTGTCATCTGTTCATAAAACTATTTCGCATGTTTGCTTTGGGGACCAGCCTGTGCTGAATCGGTGTCAAACGACTGGGACAGGCTGTGTGGTGACCGACGGCCGGGAGCAGGCCAACCCAGCCTTCCAGTCAGGCCACAGGCCAAGGTTGCAGCACTGGATGGCGGCTGTCACATCCCACGGGAACCTGGATTCTGGCTCCCACAGCGCAGGCCCACTGGGGTCACGACCTGAAGGCGGACAAGAACGGAAAGGGATAGCCATTTCTCCCCTGGGTGGCAGGGCGGTCAGCCAGCAGCCTCGGGTCCAGAGCTGGAGCCCGAGGTGAGCAGCGGGGCTTGGGCCCGCAGACGGGGCTGTGACGGCAGGTTACGGCCCAGTGGGAAGGAAGCTCCTTGTTACATCAGCATACAGTCTGCTCCTGAAAAGACATTGTTTCCGCGTGGGATGGGGAGAGACCCCGTCTGCAGGAGGCCTGGGGCACGGAGGCAGGTCCCTCTCCTTTTCCCACACCCAGCCTGGGGCCTGGAGGACAGCTGTGGCCCAGCAGCCCCTCCTCTCTGGACCTCTGCTGTTTCCCCTGGGGAGGCTCCCAGGCCCAGGAGTAGCACAGACCACGCGGAAGGACATGGGGCACCTGTGGACCCCCCTTTGTGCTTCTTCTCCATCGGGCCACCCAGGCCACCTGCTGGGGCCACGTGCCCATGCCCACTGCCCAGCAGACTCTCACCGGCAGGACCCAGGCATTTCCCTAACACGCTTGTGTGTTTTCTGAGATGTGGTGTTAACCTCGTAAATGTCTGGATGAAAGTTCGAATAAACAAATAAAATCACCCGTTGTCCTTGACCCCACGTGGACTGGTCTGTTCTAGCTGAGCCATGAGCCTGTCTCTGGAGTGTCTGTAAGCATGGATGGCTGCATGGGTCCACCTGCTGTGCTTCTCCACGTGGAAGCACCAAGCTCATCCAATGAAGGGATCACTTTTAAATCTGACGTTGGCTGTGATCAAGGACTACAGAGAACACGGTCTAGTCAATGAAGACAGTGTGTGAATAGCTGGGTCTCCCATGTCCTCAATGCGCGCCTGTGGTGGGACCACATTTAGTAACAAGACGTTAGGAGTGATGGATAAAGGAACTGAGGATTCCAGTTAAGGGGGGAGGTTAAGGGGGTGAATTCAAAGGATGTACCAGCTGCAGTCGTCATTGATTCTCCTCCCCCATGTTTCCTCTCTTCTTTTCCCTGCCCCACCTCCCTCTGAGATCCCCCTTTATAACCTAGCAGGTCAGCTGCATAAGCCACACTCTGCAACCCGGCCTAACAGACTGGCTTTATGTTTCCCTAGGCAAGCCCCTCGGCCAGTGGGTGTTATCTCACTAGGTGTGTGCTGAGCGTGTTCAAGAACCTGGTTCCCTTCTGTGTCGGGAGAAAAGTCACCATTGCCACCCTTGTGGGTCTTACTCAGCAAGACAGCCTTGCTTTCTGAGACCAGCAATTACGCTCCGTCTGAACAAATGAAGTCAGCGCCCAGAAGGGCCGCATCCCGGTTCACCTGGTCAGTCACTGGGGCTCACAAACCTGCCCAGAAAAAACCCACCAGATCCTCGGAACCACAGCCACTTCTCAGTCTTTCTGCCATCTCCCGGCTGGGTTCTGTCTTCTGACGTGAGATATTCCCTGTCCCCAAAATATTTCCTAATATCTCCTCAACCCAAGAAAGTTCAAAGACTCTACATTCAGATACCCATTCCAATGCATTTTAAAAACTTTCTGCCTATCACAATTATTGTAGCTGAGCTAAGCAACAAGGTCTAGCGTTTACAAATCATGTCCAATGTGGGCCCTTCTGCCAATTAATCTATTCAGCTGTTTTTCTGTAACTGTTTTCTCTCTGATCGTAGATAATGTCTTTCAAGGTATTAGGTGGCGCCAGTGCATTCCTTACACACTGCCTTACAGTCCTGCAAAGAAAATTCTGTTTACATTATTACTTAGTGAGAACTAAGAGTTTGCTTGGATTCATTATTTCTTCTTTGGTCATGAAAAATGTGTGAATTATAAAACCTACCTTTCCCAAAAGCATACCTTTCCAAAACGTTGCCCAAATCTTGTTTTTTCTCTGATAGTGATTTTCTAAGTCACTTATTTTGGGGGGAAAGGGATGGAGAAAAGTACATTTTTTCCTTTTAATAGGGACCCTTAATATTTAATGGGAAACAATGATTCTAGTTCAATTTTGCCTTATGCCTGAGCCTAGTAAACATCATCATAATATGCATAAAAGTAACAACGACGTGCCAAATGTAAATGACGCCACCTTAAGTACCAAAGTAAACTCCTTCCCTTCAACGATTTGTGAACAAATAGATGAGGGGCCGCTGGAGATGGATCAGGTCAACTGTGTGTCGACTCCACTCCTGTGGGGGAGAGCCCCCTCTGCCACCCCCGAGCTGCCCACGGCCTGCTCCAGGCTCCCAGGCACCCCGGGAGAAGGTCCTGTGTGAGGAGGGGGGGCTGGACCCCCGATGCTGCCCCATCAAGGTCAAGGTGAGCCGGCAGACAGCCACAGAGAGGCAGCCTGCCCCCGTGCCTAGCCATTCCAGAGAGAGCTAGAGAGACACAGAGAGAGGGAAAGAGAGAAGGAAGGATGGAAGGACAGGAGGAGGCGGGGCTGCGGCCTCGCTCTGCCTGCCGGATCTCACGCCAATTTCTCATAGTGACTCCAACCCAGACTCATTACCCAAAGGGAACCCTGGACCTAGCTTGGAGAAGCTGACACCACACAAGGCTTCAAAACACCCTTGAACCCAGAGTCAGCCCAGCGACTCCCTTTGTTCACGTCCCCCCAAGCACATAGCGGCTGCTGGGACGATGCAATACAGGAGCCGGCACACGACCGGCCAGGACAGCTGCCCCAGGGTCACGAGGCCAGGTGCCACGCCCTGCCGCATAACCTCTTGTCCTTGCTGACCTGGTGTACACGTGTATTTCCCAATTCCAAGAATAGTAAGAGATTGCTCTGTCCCCTGATGTCTCACCAACAGTGGAGGCTCAACATCTTTCTGTGACTGACACACGTGAGCTCACCCACAGGTGGACCCACCCAGCCCCATTCTCGGGCTCCCACCTCCCGGTCAGCGGGGTAACAAGACGCAGTTCCATTCTGTGTCCTCTCACTCCTGGAGGCGGGTCTGCTTAGCCAGAGGTTTCAGATCAGACGTGTGGGGCTCAGGCCGAGGGCGCTCTGTCCCCGGGCCACGTCTGTGACCAGCCAGGGCCCTTCTGTCCACAGCACGAGGCCGGGTGCCTGTCGAGGGGCTGTCATGAAGCTTGAGGGCCCGTCACTCCGAAAGCACGCTGCACCAGGCTACGCCCCACGTGCGTGTTCAGTCTCTGCATCCTACTCGGCCCTCGTGACTGGGGAAGGAAGAGGCACCCACCACACGCTGCATGCTGTTCATCCTGAGTTAAACGTGTTGCCACGTGTTCCTTCGTGTTCCTTCTCTCGTGTGTCTTCTCTAGCGATGACCTTGTCCAGGGTCAAGTTTGATCTTTTTATCGAGATGTCAGTTGTTTTCTGCCTTCTTTGTTAAACTTCTCCCTGTAAATACTCTTACCAGCCTGTCCTTGGTGTTTCACGTGAACACTTGGGATTCGTACATATTCAAGCCTAAATCATTCCCTTGATCACATGACTGACCGTGTCAGATATAGGACAGCCTTTCCCACCCATGACTGTATGAACGTTAACCTGTACTTTCTTCTCTACTTCACGGTTAATGTGCTAACATTTACATTTCTGATCCCCATGGAATTTAGTCTATAAGGTTTAAAGCAGAATTCTAGTTTTATTTTACTACCAACTGTTTGCCCATTATTTCCTGCTGTGCTTTTGTGAAAATAAACCCTTCTTCATTCACTGAGCTGAGGTGTCACTTTAATTTTACACCAAATCCCCACATATTCTGGAGTATCTTTCTAGACTTGTATTCTATTCAGTCTCTGTTGCTTTGGTGGGACCTTACAGCTTTAACTAAGCCCTTCTTAAAGTGTGTGACAGTGTAGCACGGCCCTCACACCCTTCCATTTCAGGTTACTTTTGAAAAGTTTAGCATGTTTATTCTTCCCAATGAGCTGTAGATTAATTTTGTCACTGTCTCCTAAAATTGCATTAGGGATTTTCTTTGAACTGTATAAAAATGTTACAGGTTCCTTTTAAAAATGTAAATCTTTAAATATTTTATGTCTTCTCCATTTATCCAGATCTTCTTGATGAAAATTTTTATATTTTCTTCATAAAAGAACTTTACCCTAGCACAGTCATCCCTAGGAATTTTTCATTGTTACTGTGAATAGAATCGTTTTTATTACATCTTATGGTCACACAAGTCTCTCCAGTTTTCAGGCAGCTAGTATTCTCTTCAGCGTTGACAGCCCTGTTTCTCTTCTCCCCTGGACACACACACCACCTGCTTCCTTCTCTTGCCTCTCGCTTTCTCTAAACCAGTCCTGCCATTATTCCGAGTTCACCGCTTCCAGGGCCAAAACGGCGACTGCAACATCATCTGTGGGGTTCAGACTAATGTCCCCTATCAAGACGGAAAGCTGTCTTTATAATTTTAATGAATTATGAGTTTCAATTTTATTAAATGTTCCTTTGGCTGCTGTCAAGATAATCATAGGTTGTGAATTCTATAAATACATTTTTAAATAACAAACACCTTTTTTTCCTGGAATAAGACCAGCTGTGTTTTAATGTATTAATGTTTATTTATTAATATAGATCAACTGGATTTATGTATTAGTACCTCTGCTGTCTTCCCACCGAAGAGCGGCTGGGTGGGCAGGCCCAGTCAGAACATGCTTCTGTCGTTAGCTGACCGCGTCATTCCTTTATCTCCTAGGATTTACTGTTGCAGAGAGGTCTGCCAGATTTTTGTAATCTGTTTTTAATTAGCTTGCTCTCTCAGAATGCTGAAAACATTTTTTTTCTTCTTTTAAAAATCTTTTGCCATGTTTGCTTACTGTAAGTGTTCTTTTATCAACTTTGGAGAAGCTTCTTCTCCATCCAGGAACAGGCACCTGAGCTGTCCCTCTGTCGCCATGTCCCGTGTTGGGCTCAGCATCCCTCACCTCTGGGTCTCCCGTCCCCTCTGGTGTTTGTCCTCCTGTTCAGCCTGAAGGAGATGCTCCAGTGCATCTCCCACATCACTGGTTCTCGACATCATTAATTATGCTTCATTAATTATGCCTGTACTGCCTCCCATCTGCATTATAAATCAGGCCAATATTAGTTTTATTCCAAACCTCCCTTTTATTATTTAGCTCCATTTACCTCTCAGTACTTTTCTTTGTTTTTAGCTGACGTATCATTTTATATTTTATTAATAATTTGAAATACTCCTTTGAAATAATTTTCTGCATTTTGGAGAACATCAAAATCATACTTTCCCTCTATGCCTTAAATATTTTAGTTGTAAAAGTATTTTTATTTAGACTTTTTAATAATAGGCTCCACATTCTACTGGGTATATTTTTTCCCTCTTTATACCTTTATAAACAAGATAACTGTTTGCAACTCATGCTGTCACAGCAAGAATAAGTACATCTCTCTTGGTCTCTCTGTCCATTGATATAATGACTAAAATCATTTTTCAAAAATAACGAGAGAAAGTAAAGTATCCAGCTACTAGTCTTTGAAATTCTTTATGCTCCTTTACAGTTCTTAGCTTACTTTGTACACTGAAAACATTACCCAGGATGTACACCCAGATGCCTTCCACCAATTCACGTCTATACGTTTACCTCCCAGAATATAGTGGGTCACCATTGGTTTTCCTGTAGTTTACCTCAACTTATTTCCTAATATCTGTAGTAGTGTATCATTTTAAGAAAATGATAAAAGAAAGGGAAGAGAAGAAAGTCATATGCACTTCAGAATTCTGCCTCACAAGCAGTTTTAAAGGCATTAGGGTATGAATTACTATCTACTGCTACACAACAAATTACCCTAAAGCTTAGTGACCTAAACAGCAGACGTTAGTTACCTCACAGTTTCTGTGCATCAGGAATCTGTGCAGAGTTTATCTGGAGGCCTCTGGTTCAAGGTCTTTCATGAGGTTGTAGTCAAACAGCCAGCCAGGGCTGTGGTCTCATCTGGAAGCTGGATGGGGAGGGGTCCACTTGCACTCACATGGCCTTGGCAGGCTCCAGTTCCTCATGGACGGTGGGGATGAGGGCTTCAATGCTTGCTGAGCCACACGGGCCTCTCCATAAGACTGCTTCCAGCGTGGAAATCTGCTTCCCCAGCGCAAGCGAACTGAGAGAGCAAAAGTGAGAGAGCAGAAGTGAGAGAGAGCAAGGGAAGCCCCCAGGATGGCAGTCAGGGTCTTTCTAAAACTGAATATTGAGAGTGATATCTCATGATGTCTTCTCTTCTGCCTCGTTCCCCCTTTAAAAGTGAGTCACTGGCGCCACTCACAGCCCAGAGGCAGGGATCACCAGGGTCCATCCCAGAGGATGGCTGCAGCTGGTCACCTCCTTCATGGTTGGTCACAGGCAGCGAACACATGGAGGAAGAGACAGGAAAGTACTTTCTACCATTTTTCAGATACTACTGCCAAGAAGTACAACTGGGGTCTCTCACGAAGAAGACCAAGCCTCGGTCGGCTTCTTGATCCATCTTCGTTACCCCCAGTATCTATCACTGAAAGGTTTTGGTATTAGATGGTCTATTGGTTGAAATTTTTAATTTTGAAAATTTCTCTGTCTTCACTTGTATTTGTTGTGATGCTGGATATAAACTTTTGCGCTGAAACTTGTTAAACAGACCAAACAGAAGAACTTGCACTTCTTCTACCTTGAACGTGCTTTTAAACTAAATGTCCTTTCTAAGGAATAAACAGAGTTGGAATTACATATCTAAATCATGTGTGTGTTTATTCTAGAAAGCAATGGCTAAAAGCATCCACATAATCGAGGGGTGAGTTTTGCTTTTATTTATTCATATGTAATCCCATAGGTAGAGAAATCCCAAATATGATAAAGGCATAGTTGACTTAGGTATGATGGCAAACACAGCAAGTATCCTCAGGCGTTCTGCTGAATTAAAAAAGAAGGTTAGCCTGTTTAATGTTTTTATTTAGCTAAAATAGATATTACAGTTGATATAAACACAATAAAATTACAATAATATCATGAAACAGAGAAAAAGATATTTGAAATAGTGGTAACTCCCCTGGATTAGGAACTTCACTGTGTACATTCTTTAACAAAGTCAGGAATTTTAGCAACAAGAGGAGCTGTTAGTGAAGAGAATCACTTATCCTTGTGTCTTACACCTGATAGTGTAGGCAACAACAAATCCACAACATGCCTACCATCAATGTGCTTACCACACCAATGAAGGCAGACACTTGGAGAAGCTTAGCGATGGCCCCAGCATGGCCCTTGCTAGCTGGTGGTACTCAGATTTGAACCCAGGAAGTCATACTGCAGAACGCATGCTCCTAACTTGCTATGAGTTGTTGCCTCAGTGAGGAACATGGGAACAGGTACATGATCAGTATTTGTTCACTTAATTAACAAATTCATGAATGCTTCAATGAATGGATGGACCTAGATTTTTTTTAACAAAATCTGATTCAAATTATGGAGTACTACCTCTTTTCTTTGGAAGGTTCTTATCCTAATAAGTGGTGCCTACAGAGAAAAGCTGCTTCGTTTATTTTTCTTAGTCAACGTAATATCATGTTCGTGCTATTTTAAGAGGGGGGAAAAAGACAAAAGGAAAATGCATAATCACTACTGTAAACCAGTTTCATGTGTACAGAGGTAGCCATCTTTACCCTCATCCTTTATCCAATTTCAAAAACTTGGCAGTGTGTGGAGTTACCAGTCACCTCCTAAGACTTCTGGTGTTGGAAGTAAGACCCTAACTCTCACTGAATTATGGACTGGAAAAATCTGGTCTCCTTATGTGTTTTCCATATGGTTAGCTGAAGCTTTCTCTGCTCCAACACTGAGAAGGCCAGCATGTCTCCCCTGGCGGTTTTAAAGATTTTATAAAGTGGAAAATATTTTGCTTCCTTGGACTATCAAACTAGAGAGAATGAAAGACACTGCTATCATGTTTGGTGTTCATTTATTTTTCTGAATGTGGTAACCTCTTAAATCGGTGTGAGCTTAGGGGGCTTAAGGTTTGCAATTTGACCACATAAAACCAGAAATGTGTATGTATTTCTCTGTTAATATTTTGAGGAAAATATCTCCCCATCTTTATTATAGTGATACCTATTTTTCTGAATTCCATTATCTTCCCCAAAATGTTGTGTCTTTTAGTAGAAATAAGAAGTAGAAAAAATGTAAATTAATGTTTCTCCCTAGTGAGAAACAGGAGGAGGATGGAAAGTCATTCAGGAACTGAAACCAAGCATGATAATTGCCACTTTGGGGCTCTCAGACACAGGGCTTGCTTCTGTAGACTTCTTTACCAGCACCAAGAAAAAAAATCAAAAACTCTTACAGCCAAAGCTCTGTGAATATTTTTCCTTTTTATCTCAAGTAGTTCAGTAACACTTCTAAGAATTGTTAAAAACAATGGTGGATTAGATGATCCTGACTAATGATCTATTAAAACTCAGGGTCTGAATGCAATTTTCATCATTTCCAATTGCTTTCCAACTGAACTAAAACTTGGCAGGATTACTAAAACTGCCCTTAAATTCTTTATTTCATCATGCTAAGTTTTAATTTGTTTAATTTACTTGTTGGCCATTAAAAGTATAATTTTATTTTTCCAGAGGTCACTCACATGTTTGTTTAGCCCATCTGACTTGACAGTTTGCAACAAAGAAAATAGAAATTAAAGATAATGGTATATCGGGCTTCCCTGGTGGCGCAGTGGTTGGGAGTCCGCCTGCCGATGCAGGGGACACGGGTTCGTGCCCCTGTCTGGGAAGATCCCACATGCCGCGGAGCGGCTGGGCCCGTGAGCCATGGCCGCTGAGCCTGCGCGTCTGGAGCCTGTGCTCCGCAATGGGAGGGGCCACAGCAGTGAGAGGCCCGCGTACCACAAAAAAAAAAAAAAAAAAAAAGATAATGGTATATTAATTCAGGTTTTGATATAGTTTTTATTAATATTATTTTACGTTGAGGAGGGAATACTGTTTCAAAAGGTTTGATTTGAAAAATGGTTCTTTACAACTGCTTTGCCAGATGACAGCAAACTGATGTAGAAAGTGGTGGATCAAGGTAGGTGGGGAGGAAAATTGTACTAAATATGATTTTGCAAAAGACAGGCTTCAAAACTGAAATTTATTTTCTAGGAAACTTTTGAGCAAGGTTAAATAGTGAGTATTAAAGAACTTGAAAATTTATATTTCCAGCCACCCAGTCTTATGACATTTTGTTCAAGTAATATTTATTTTTATATATTCTGGTAAGGGGAACTTAGGTCTAAGTCCATACATCCAATGTAAGTGAACACATGAAGAATTTGCTAGGAAAGGTGAGCACACAACACTGAAGATCACTTGGCCCATAAAGTCAGTCTTTGGAATCAATCTATGACAAAGGAGGCAAGAACATACAATGGGGAAAAGACAGTCTCTTCAACAAGTGGTGCTGGGAAAGCTGGATAGCTACATGTAAAAGAATGAAATTAGAACACTTCCTAACACCGTACACAAAAATAAACTCAAAATGGATTAAAGACCTAAATGTAAGACTGGAAACCTTAAAATGCCTTAGAAGAAAACAAGGTAGAACGCTTTTTGACATAAGTTGTAGTAATATTTATTTTTGGATCTCTCCTAAGGCAAAGGAAACAAGATCAAAAGTAAACAAATGAGACCTAATTAAACTTTTAAAAATTTGCACAGCAAAGGAAACCACTGACAAAATGAAAAAACAACATACCGAGTGGGCGAAAATACTTGCAAGTAATACGACAGATAAGGGGTTAATATCCAAAATATATAAATGTTCATACAACTCAATATCAAAAAAATAAACAACCTGATTAAAAAATGAGCAGAAGCTTGAATAGACATTTTTCCAAAGAAGACATACAGGTGGCCAACAGGCACATGAAAAGATTCTCAACATCTCTACTCGTCAGGAACATACAAATAAAAAACACAATAAGATATAACCTCACACCTGTCAGAATGGCTGTCACCAAAAGACCACAAATAACAAATGTTGGTAAGGATGTGGAGAAAAGGGAACCCTTGTATGCTGTTGGTGAGAATGTAAATTGGTGCAGCCGCTATGAAAAACAGTATGTAGGTTCCTCAAAAAACTAAAAATAGAACTACCATATGACTGAGCAATTCCACTCCTGAGTATATATCCAAAGAAAATGAAACACTAATTAGAAAAGATATGTGCACCCCGATATTCATAGCAGCATTATTTACAATAGCCAAGAATATGGAAGCAACCTAAGTGTCCATCAACAGATGAATAAAGAAGATGTGGTACATACATACAAGGAATACTACTCAGCCATAAAAAAGAATGAAATAATGCCATTTGCAACCACATGGATGGACCTGGAGGGTACTGTGCTAAATGAAATGTCAGACAGAGAAAGACAAATACTGTATGATATCAGCTATATGTGAAATCTCAAAAATAAAACAAATGAATATAACAAAACAGAAACAGACACACAGATATAGAGAACAAACTAGTGGTTACCAGTGCAGCGGGGGAAGAGAGGAGAGGCAAGCTGGGGAGATGGGATTAAGAGATACAAAAACTACTATGTATAAAATAGATGAGCAACAAGGATATGTTGTATAGCACAGAGAATAGAGCCATTATTTTATAATAACTTTAAATGGAGTACAATATTGAATCATTATATTGTACATCTAAAACTAATATTGTAAATCAACTATACTTCAAATAAATAAGTAAATAAATAAATAAATATATGTTAGTATTTCGCCCTGAATTAACTGGGTCCAAGGGACTCTGGCTTTTGCAAAGAGTTGACATTTTGTTCAGGGACAGTGGGAAAGGCTTGTCATTATCTCAGAAGAGGAAATGGGCTTTCTATAATTCACCTCTAAGTACCAGATTTGGTGTAGATTTTAAAAAAGGTATTCTTTAGGAAGTTCCTACAGTATTTCTATTCTTCTGTCCTTACTTTGCTAAGTATATTTATTGATATACAATATACAATATTTATTGTATGTTTACTGTATATCAATAAATATACTTAGTGCAGTTGATTGTATATCAATTTTACCTAAATAAGGCTATTGAAAGCATAGTCAAACTCATTTGTTGCAGTTAAAGAGTGGTAGGAGAGAAATTTATATCTACAATACATACACTAGGGGGGAAAGCTGAGAAATAACTGTCTAAGCCTCCACGCCAAGAACTAGAAAGGGAACACCAAACGAAACTGAGGAAAAGAAAAAGGAAATCATAAAAAGCAGAGGTCAGCGCATTATAAACATATGTTTTTGTTTGTGTTTGCAAGCACCTGTTGTCTATTAATCACCTGAGATTCTACCTGACACAGGTTCCTATGCATGACTGTTCCTTCATGTTCTCATGGAAGGAGGTTGGCATTGCTTTCTCTTCTCAGACAGCTGATGCACCACTGACCCAACTTGCAGACTCTGTAGCAAATTCCAGGATGTTTGAGCTCAAGTCTGATAAGGAAAGAAAATGTAGGATTCTAGATACTGGGAAAACTTGTAACTAAAT
The DNA here is from genome assembly GCF_937001465.1 of Orcinus orca. Lineage (NCBI taxonomy): Eukaryota > Metazoa > Chordata > Mammalia > Artiodactyla > Delphinidae > Orcinus > Orcinus orca. The sequence goes on along the minus strand of NC_064570.1, from coordinate 743,694 downwards.
TAAATGTTTTAGTGACATTATAAATCATGGTACATCAAAGTTAGTAAAGAAAAAGTGGTAACTCAAGAATAACAGAGAGGGGAAATTGGATTAACAAACTGTCATTAGAACAAGGTAAAAGTGGGCAGGAGAAGGATGGAGTGGGAGTTTGGGGTTAGCAGATGCAAACTACTATATACGGAATGGATAAACAACAAGGTCCTAGTGTATAGCACAGGGAACTATATTCAATATTCTGTGATAAACCATAATGAAAAATAAGTTTTTTTAAAAAAGAATTATACTTATGTATAACTCAGTCACTTTGCTGTATAACACAACATTGTAAATCAACTATACCTTAATTTAAAAAAAAGTAAAAGTATCTTGGTAAAGACAAAAGCAAAATCAGAAATGTTGACCGAAAGTATGACCTTTCTTAAGAAGGAAGGTCTCCTGCTCTGTTAAGCAAGTGACTATTAACTTCTCTCTTGCTCTTTTCACTCCCCTTATATACCATGTGCTCCTAGTATGCAGGTTTGGTGTCTCACGTTATTCTTAAATTATCCAATAGGGCCTCTTAAGGAGTGGCTGGGTCCTAATGTTGAGCAATGCAAGATGACCCTAAACAACCTTTTTTTACTTTTGCTTTTATTGGTGGTGGTGGTGTTGAGGGGACACTTTCAGTAAGTCTGGAGATGCTAATGAAGACATCATCTTGTCAAGGCCCCCGCAAATGATCTGAGGGAAACAAATGGCTACACTTGACTAAAACATTTGTGAAAAACCATAAATTTGTGGATTTAAAATGGTCAGGTAATAGAAAATGTGCTAGAAAAATATCCCTTGGTCAAAAAACCCACCGGATTAATCATGAAAACATATAATAAATGACTATGGTACCTGGATATGACTGCCACCAAGCCTCGGGATGTGGATTATAGAGAAACAGACACGTGATTATGATCCTTGGACCAAAGAGCACTGCCCAGGTGGAAGAGGAACATGCTGCCAGGGGTGAGGTAGGAAAACGGGCTCATTTCTGTGCCCCCAGAAGCCGGGATGCAGACACACCACTCAGTCGCCCCAGGGCACTGTCTCCAAGCCCGTCCTCCAGATGAAGGGCCACCTTGCCATCACTGATAGGGTTCAAGAACTAGGGGGACCTCATGCTGGCAAATACTCCCCATGCTGCAGCCCATACAAGGTCATGGGGAGGTCATTCAGAATGGTGGGGGGTCAGCCGTGAGTGTAAATGTACAAACTTGTTTTCTGACCTTTTAATCTTAGTCGATTCCAGTGGCAATGGCACAGCTGGAAACAGTGGGGGCCACAGAGACATGCTACTCTTGGTTCAGCCAGCTTCTGAGATAAACAAGAACAGACTAAGTTGTCAAAGGCTTAGGGTTTGGTTCACAAGCAAGTTACTAGGTTATGGTAGTGACTGTCAAAATGTGCTCCACGGAGACTAATTCTGGGTGACATTAACACATTACCCGAAAATAATTGGTCCAATGGCCAAATGTGTATGGGAGGGACGAGGGGAAGATGGCGGAAGAGTAAGACGCGGAGATCACCTTCCTCCCCACAGATACACCAGAAATACATCTACACGTGGAACAACTCCTACAGAACACCTACTGAATGCTCGCAGAAGACCTCAGACCTCCCAAAAGGCAAGAAAGTCCCCACGTACCAGGGTAGGACAAAAGAAAAAAGAATAAACAGAGACAAAAGAATAGGGACTTTGTCTGGTCCCTTTCCCATCAGAAAGACAAGATCCAGCCTCATCCACCAGAACACAGGCACTAGTCCCCTCCACCAGGAAGCCTACACAACCCACTGAACCAACTTTAGCCACTGGGGACAGACACCAAAAACAACAGGAACTACGAACCTGCAGCCCGCAAAAAGGAGACCCAAAACACAGTAAGATAAGCAAAATGAGAAGACAGAAAAACACACAGCAGATGAAGGTGTAAGATAAAAACCCACCAGACCTAAGAAATGAAGAGGAAATAGGCAGTCTACCTGAAAAAGAATTCAGAATAATGATAGTAAAGATGATCCAAAATCTTGGAAATAGAATAGACAAAATGCAAGAAACATTTAACAAGGACCTAGAAGAACTAAAGATGAAACAAGCAACGATGAACAACACAATAAATGAAATTAAAAATACTCTAGATGGGATCAATAGCAGAATAACTGAGGCAGAAGAACGGATAAGTGACCTGGAAGATAAAATAGTGGAAATAACTATTGCAGAGCAGAATAAAGAAAAAAGAATTAAAAGAAATGAGGACAGTCTCAGAGACCTCTGGGACAACATTAAACGCACCAACATTCGAATTATAGGGGTTTCAGAAGAAGAAGAGAAAAAGAAAGGGACTGAGAAAATATTTGAAGAGATTATAGTTGAAAACTTCCCTAATATGGGAAAGGAAATAGTTAATCAAGTCCAGGAAGCACAGAGAGTCCCATACAGGATACATACAAGGAGAAATATGCCAAGACACATAGTAATCAAACTGTCAAAAATTAAATACAAAGAAAACATATTAAAAGCAGCAAGGGAAAAACAACAAATAACACACAAGGGAATCCCCATAAGGTTAACAGCTGATCTTTCAGGAGAAACTCTGCAAGCCAGAAGGGACTGGCAGGACATATTTAAAGTGATGAAGGAGAAAAACCTGCAACCAAGATTACTCTACCCAGCAAGGATCTCATTCAGATTTCATAGAGAAATTAAAACCTTTACAGACAAGCAAAAGCTGAGAGAGTTCAGCACCACCAAACCAGCTTTACAACAAACGCTAAAGGAACTTCTCTAGGCAAGAAACACAAGAGAAGGAAAAGACCTACAATAACGAACCCAAAACAATTAAGAAAATGGGAATAGGAACATACATATCGATAATTACCTTAAATGTAAATGGACTAAATGCTCCCACCAAAAGACACAGATTGGTTGAATGGATACAAAAACAAGACCCATATATATGCTGTCTACAGGAGACCCACTTCAGACCTAGAGACACATACAGACTGAAGGTAAGGGGATGGAAAAAGATATTCCATGCAAATGGAAACTAAAAGAAAGCGGGAGCAGCAATTCTCATATCGGACAAAATAGACTTTAAAATAAAGACTATTAGAAGAGACAAAGAAGGACACTACATAATGATCAAGGGATTGATCCAAGAAGAAGATATAACAATTGTAAATATTTATGCACCCAACATAGGTGCACCTCAATACATAAGGCAAATACAGCCACAAAAGGGGAAATCGACAGTAGCACATTCATAGTAGGGGACTTTAACACCCCACTTTCACCAATGGACAGATCATCCAAAATGAAAATAAATAAGGGAACACAAGCTTTAAACGATACATTAAACAAGATGGACTTAACTGATATTTATGGGATATTCCATCCAAAAACAACAGAATACACATTTTTCTCAAGTGCTCATGGAACATTCTCCATGATAGATCATATCTTGGGTCACAAACCAAGCCTTGGTAAATTTAAGAAAATTGAAATTGTATCAAGTATCTTTTCCGACCACAAAGCTATGAGACTAGATATCAATTACAGGAAAAGATCTGTAAAAAATACAAACACATGGAGGCTAAACAATACACTACTTAATAACGAAGTGATCACTGAAGAAATCAAAGAGGAAATAAAAAAAATACCTAGAAACAAATGACAATGGAGACACGATGACCTGAAACCTATGGGATGCAGCAAAAGCAGTTCTAAGAGGGAAGTTTATAGCAATACAATCCTACCTTAAGAAACAGGAAACGTCTCGAAAAAACAACCTAACCTTGCACCTAAAGCAATTAGAGAAAGAAGAACAAAAAAAAAACCCAAAGTTAGCAGAAAGAAAGAAATCACAAAAATCAGATCAGAAATAAATGAAAAAGAAATGAAGGAAATGATAGCAAAGATCAATAAAACTAAAAGCTGGTTCTTTAAGAAGATAAACAAAATTGATAAACCATTAGCCAGACTCATCAAGAAAAAAAGGGAGAATACTCAAATCAATAGACTTAGAAATGAAAAAGGAGAAGTAACAACTGACACTGCAGAAATACAAAAGATCATGAGAGATTACTACAAGCAACTCTATGCCAATAAAATGGACAACCTGGAAGAAATGGACAAATACTTAGAAATGCAAAACCTGCCAAGACTGAACCAGGAAGAAAGAGAAAATATGAACAGACCAATCACAAGCACTGAAATTGAGACTGTGATTAAAAATCTTCCAACAAACAAAAGCCCAGGACCAGATGGCTTCACAGGCGAATTCTATCAAACATTTAGAGAAGAGCTAACACCTAACACCTATCCTTCTCAAACTCTTCCAAAATATAGCAGAGGGAGGAACGCTCCCAAACTCATTCTACAAGGCCACCATCACCCTATACCAAAACCAGAAAAGATGTCAGAAACTGCAGTTTGCGGCCGTGGCAGACGAAGGACAGGAAGGCAGGCTGGTAACGGCAGAGCAGAAAGCTGGGAAGACCGTGGGCATTAATTACCTGGTCGGCAGCTCTGTGAACTCAACTTAAAGCCACTCCGTCACTGGGCTTCTTGTCATGTGAAATAGTGACTTTGATATTTTCTTTAAGTCATTTTCAGTTGGGTTTTCTGTATCCAAAAACATGCTAACTGCTCAGAGTAAAGCCAAGATTATATTTATAGTTGATTATGAACAGATTAGAAAGTATAGAAAATTTCTGCCTCCACAAACATGCATAAGCCAGAAGCCACCCTGGAAATAATCTAATAAACATAAATTTAATAAGAATAAATATAACAAAAACCTATGTACCCACCATTCCACCCACCTCCACTCAATGTCATTTTATCATATTGCTTTGGGGTTTTATTATTGAAAAATAAAATATTATAGATATAACTCAAGCCCCAAGTTTCCTCTTCCCTGGAAAAGATTATAAAAATTGTATGAACAAGTATAAATAAATTATTCGATACAGATGTAACTTTGATAAAAGAACAACCTAAATGATTTTTGCATGAGAAATGGTGACTGACATTGTGTTTAGGGAATGATTTCCTTGTTTCCTCCACCGCTAACTCTAATAAAATCACACTGACTCTAAGCTCTGCTTCCAAAGAGCTAATACACTCCTTTGCCACCATCTGTAAAATATCTAGAATACTTGAGGAAAATAAAAGTACATATATGGCATTTTTCTTGTCATGATGCCATGGATTAATAGGATTAAACCTTGTGTTGTTTTAGCAAAGAACAGGCCTGGGGTCCAGGCTGTTGGAAGAAAATATGGCATATTATCACACGTAAAAGTACCTATAAATAGTGTACAAGAGAAAAAAACACTGTTTAGCTGTTTAGAAAATACAAAATAATTTAAAACTGAACAAATCAACCAAACTGCTAACATCAGACATAATTAGTAGGTACTGAGAACGTTATTGGAAACCATTTTATCCTCAGACGTACATAGGAATGTGGTAACAAGAAATCAGGGAAGAAAACCATGGATGTGCTCAACTTTCAACTCTTATGGGAATAACACCTAGAAGTGTTCACCGAACTGACCCTTGGTTTCTAAAGCTTATGCAAGTATTTGAATTCTACTATCCCCCGACAATCAGTAGTTAGAAACAAATGTGCAAGTAGATTCTACCACTTCACAAGCACACTTGCAATTTGTAAATCTTGGAAGTCCAGGAAGCAAACCAGCTGTAAAAGTACAGGACAAATTAGAACCAACCAAGTCGGTGCCCCTGAGGACTGTTCCGTACGACAAGCCTCGTTAATTCATGGCCCACAGAGGAATCCCTTCTAGCAATATGGTTTTGCTCTAAAGATCCCTAACGGGGATTTGAGCGCGGTCCCAAAGGCTGCAGCTTTCCGAGGCGTGACTGAGCGCTACCGTCACGCATGAGTCACGGCCGGACTCTGCCCCTGAGCATCTGTCCCCACACAGGGGAGGCGGGAAGGCCCGGCTGGAGTCCGTGAGCCAACAGCCATTTGTGCTCAGGTTATGGGATTTAGAGATTGTGGGTTTGCTTTCCCAGGAAAGTGAGGGATCATTCCCAATTCTTCCATCTGGTGTGGAATCCCCACCATAAATATTTCATCCTCTCCAGCACTGCACATGGACAGCACTCTGCTTTCATCAACAGCAGCTTGTCCGGAGGACACCTGGGAGGGGCTGAGTCAGCCGTCCCACCTGCAGGAGGAGAGAGGACAACCTCGGCCGGCTTTGCTGGTCGTTTTATTGTTCAACAGTTTTTGAGGTTTCAGTATGAAATACAATAAACTAGGAAACTGGGCAAGAAAGAGCAACCGTGGGAGGGAAAAGGAAGAGAGGAGGGAAGTTCTTACTGTTTCACTTCTAAAGGAAAGGAAGACTGGTCTTAACACACTGTTCCAAATCACCCGTGTGTTTCTTTCAGGAAAACCGATTCTCTGAACTACCTCAGCAGAAGCCACCACAACTTTTATAGCACCTATGACTTTTGTTTAACTCTCATTTCAGGATGAACCCAGCAAACTCTTATCCTCTGGACTCTACCAGGCAACAGTCCCCTTTTCACCGTCTGAGGTCCCCACTCCATGTACACCGCGGCCTGTGGCCAATTCTGAGTTTTCAGTATGTGCATATGCTTAACCTCTCCTTGATGGGGGTCCCCCCCCAGTGACGCTCCCTAGTACACAGGGCCCCCCTGTGCTTCCCTCCCTCATAATGACCCTCTGTGTCCTGGGACAGGAGACTTCTCCAGAAACACCCATCACTCACATCTGATGCTCAACAACAATGAAAAATGCTTCTTCCAGCTTTGTTCTTAGAAGTGCTCCCTGGTCTGTGAGCTCCTGGACATCAGCAATGTCTGAAGGTCTTTGGGAGGCTCTGGTGCCCCAGCAACCCCAGTAGTTTGCGAATATCTGCTATTTATAAGCCAGGTGTTTGGAAGACACGCAATGTGGTGAGCGCAGGCGGCTGTCCATTCACTGAATAATCAATCACACAAACGCTCCTCTGCATCTTCCCCTGAACCAGAGAAGTGACGGCGCATCAGGAGAATCAACATCGCTCCTAAGTGGTAACACTGCCAAGGCCTGAGTTAAAATTACTGCTTTAGGAACTGCCTAAGCCTTCAATGCTTTGCTTAGTATTTCTCCAGTCAGAGTATACAGTCATATTATTGATGTATAAGAATCCATTTTGCTTCAAGAGGTTGAAATGTTAATTATGTTTACAGTTCTTGCTCTGGTTGAGAAGATGTATTTGGGTCAAAGCTGGCAGCACTCCGTGAGACTCAGTGGTCACTACTTAACACAGTAGACAGATGCACAGTGAAGAATCCACCTTTGTCCCCAAAGGGGTCTGGTCTTGGTCCTCAGCTCCTGGGAGGGATCTGTGTGTGTCTGGAGCCTTGGGCTGGTCAGGCAGCAGCAATGTGATGTGGGGTGTGGGCCCTGAGGCCTTCAGGGGCAGGGAACTTATGGACAGATAAGCCACGAGGACAGGTACTCATGCCTACATAACAGAGCCCCAGGAACAATTCCGCACCGAGGCTGGGTGATTTCTGGTTGGCTGGCCATCACACACATACCGGCAGAGTCCTGACTCGACGGGGAGAGGGCCATCGGAGGCCCCACTTGTGCATCTCCTGGACCCTGTGCTACACACATCTACCCTTGACCGACTTTAGTCTGTGCCTTTTCCTTGAATTAAACCACAACCGTGAGTATACAATTCTCAGTGAGGCCTTCTGGGACTCACTGTCAGACTCGATGAGGTTTGCAGGTCCCTGAAGTGGCAGAAGTGAGGGGACTGTGCCCTCTGACCTCCTGGTTGTCTAAGCCCTTAGCATCAGGGTAAGGTTTTGGAAAACTAAGTCAAATTGAATCACTTCTCTGCTCTAAACCCTCAACGGTCTCCCATGTCACCCAATGTCCTCTCAGAGGCCCCATCACAAGTCTGTGCCACTCCCTTGCCGACAGGTCCTCTTTGAGGCCATCTCCACCCCTCCCCCTCTCTCTGCTCCAGCCCTGGGGCCTTCCTGCTGCTCACTGACCACACTGAGCAAGGTCCTACCTCAGGACCTCTGCATCCAATTCCTCTGCTCTCCCCCCAGACATCCCAACGGCCCACCCTCAGCTCTGCAGATGTCCCTGTCTGTGAAGCCTGCCTAGCAACCCTGAGTAGACCCCTTCTCCTGTCTTTTCTCCAAAGACTCCTAACTTCACATTTACTTGTCTTGTTTAATGTTCTCTCTCCATGAGTTCTGCTCACTGTTGAGCTCACAGCACTTAGAGCAGAGCACACAGGGGGCACTCAGGGAATACTTGTGGATGGCGAGCCAGTGAACGAACGGTGCCTGCCCCTGCCCCTCACAAAGCACCGAGAGAGAGGGAGATCACACCTGAAGACGGGTCATCGCCTTTGGTCCACCTGAACCCAGGCAGGCCAGCAGACACGAACACACTCAGCTGGGAGACAAGAACAAGGCAGAACGAGAGTGACGGGTTCTAGACCCCAGTGCTTGGGAGGGAGACAGCATTTGACTTGCTACGGATGGGCTCAAAGTTCTCATAAACTCAGAGAGCCTGCCTTGTGAAACCTGGGAAAGGAAAATTGGGTGAATGCCTGGAATTGAAAGTTACTGTGGGAAACGTAACTCAGGGTCAACAAGGGAAGAAGAGTGGAACTGACAGAAGTCAGGGGATGGTCAGGGATGCAACCCTGGGAACCTGCTGCTACAGACAGGCTTTACCCAAATTAAAGCAAAAGGCCCTTTGAGCTTCAACAATAGATAAACTAGATGTTTTGGTGGATGGACCTAGAGTCTGTCATAGAGAGTGAAGTAAGTCAGAAAGAGAAAAACAAATACCGTATGCTAACACATATATATGTATACATGGAATCTAAAAAAAAAAAAGTTCTGAAGAACTTAGGGGCAGGACAGGAATAAAGACATTAATGTAGAGGATGGACTTGAGGACACAGGGAGGGGGAAGGGTAAGCTGTGACAAAGTGAGAGAGTGGCATGGACATATATACACTACCAAACGTAAAACAGATAGCTAGTGGGAAGCAGCCGCATAGCACAGGGAGATGGGAGGGAGGGAGACACAAGAGGGAAGAGATATGGGGACATATGTATATGCATAACTGATTCACTTTGTTATAAAGCAGAAACTAACACACCATTGTAAAGCAATTATACTCCAATAAAGATGTAAAAAAAAAAAGAGTCAATTCATGCAAAAAAACCAGATGTGATAGAGAATGGTAGAACTTTTTGTGTGTGTGTGTGGTTCGCGGGCCTCTCACCGCTGTGGCCTCTCCCATTGCGGAGCACAGCCTCCGGACGCACAGGCTCAGGGGCCACGGCTCACGGGCCCAGCTGCTCCACGGCATATGGGATCCTCCCGGACTGGGGCACAAACCCGCGTCCCCTGCATCAGCAGGCGGACTCCCAACCACTGCGCCACCAGGGAAGCCCCAGAACTTTTAAACTAATACAGCTTTCTATAATCACAAGAAAGAAGCATTGGATTCCTTTTAAGTTTTTTTTAAAGTTGCTAAAGTGAACCACCCAATGAAAAATTCTTGACTCAATTTTTATTCCCTGCAAATATGCAAATTAGCCAGTTTCATCACTAACTTCATCTTGAAAAAAATCCATTAGAGCAAGAAAAAGGTGGTTCCTCACATGTAATTGAGATTTTTCTGGCAAAATACAAGATCATTTTCTTGACCTCAAAATCCATTCTGTTCTGCTAAACAAGTCTGAAAGGCTCCCAGCTCCATTTCCTAGGACACCAGAAGTCTCCATGTACTTCCCTACTTGCCTTCCACCTCGAGAGACAGAGAATGCCTTTCAGTGTCTCCAAACGTCTTGACTCTGTTCCCACAGCACAGGAATGTGCACAGCTGCAGTTAAAGGAAGGGTTATTACCTCATGGAACATCTCAAAGCTTGTGAGTGGCAAAAAGCAGGTTGTGAGATACCCAAGTTCCTTCCCCGTTCCCACGACCCCTTACAGCTGTATCGCGTCAAGTTGGAGGGGTTACCCTGCCCACTTCTCTGTCTGAAGAAAAGGAGTATTTCTCTGGGTATGTGGACGTCCTCTGACAGGTAGAGAACGATGCCACGTCGGGCCTCCTGCGTGTTTGGCCCAGAGATGACCTTCTGGGATGAAAGGGGTATTGTCGCTGCTGAGCAGCTGGAGGGGCTGAGAGCAGGGAGACGCTGAAAGGGCCAGTGTTTGCCAACCCGCCAATGACCCAAGGGCAGCTGAAGCAGGAAAACCAGTGACAACACATCAGTATGTGAGGGGTGACTCCCAGGAAGGAGATTTGGGTCAAAAAGCTACAGGGTGACATCACTGCACAGCAGGGCTTGACACAGAGCATTTACTTATGTTGAATCCAACTGAATGCCCACCATTCAAGAACCACTTGCTGAGGGTATAAATTGTAGAAAGCAATCCATGGGGTAAGGGGACAATCTTCCAAGGGGCTGAGCGCGGACTCGAGTCGAGTTGGGGCAAAAGAAAGAGGAAGGACAGGCTCGCTCTGACCGGCACACGCCGAGTGCGACTTGGCTTGAATCCGCCTTCTCGAGACGCTCTGCGGCTGCACGTGTGATGGGTGTGCTGTGTGAACGTGCTGAGATGCATTCCCGTCTCATTTTCTGTTCTCACGTTGCCATTTCCACCAGAACAAGGAGATGCTGGCACTCCGCATCCTGCTCTGGAAGCGGAGCAGCAGGACGACGGGAGCTTGCTCCAGGCTTTTTTTCCGTGTTACCTGACCCTGCCCTACACGTCACACTGTCATGAGTCATGTCTTCACCTGGCGCGCTGGTGGTGCACTGTCCCCCGAGTGGCCTCCTGTGTGTCTCCCTGCCAGCATCCATGCGCATTGTGGGGTGACAAGGCCAAGCTCTGAGGGGTTCTCTCTGTGCCACCTTCACCTGCAGGAAGATGACCTCATCAACCCAGGCAGGGCCGTGTCCCTCTTCTCTGAGTTTCACAGGTCACTCACAAGGGACATTTGGGTGTGGGGACCGACTTCTGAGAGTCTGGGCCGTGGAATGCTGTCCATCCCACACACCTCAGCCTCCCTGCCCCAAAGAGCCTGGTCTCCCTGCTCCCTCTGGGGACCCGTCAGTCGTGCTGGAAGCTATGTCTCATCAGGAAAGGCTGATGGGCTCCTCTCATAAACCAGGGGCATACACTTTTGCACCCCCGGTCCAACCGCACACACTAGCGGATGGAACTGTTGGGTTAGCTAAAAAGGTCGTTCCGGTTTTTCCATACCATCTTACAGAAAAACCCAGACAAACTTTTTTGGGCAACCCAATATTAGAGGAATAAGAATGCCAGGCTTCCCCTTCACCACCAATTCCTCCAAGGGAGTAGAAAAACTCTTTCCTCTCCTTTAAAAAGCCACAATAGCTATAGTCAGTTTGGGCTAAAACAACTTACTTTTATTGCATAACCACACTGTATAATCATTATATTTTTGAGCAAATTTCAGCTTCAGAATTTGACAAGCCCTTTGTTAACTAATTAAGTGCTAAGTAAGATCTGTCTTATTAATCATGTTCATTTGAGCTATAAAATTGAGGCCTGAGTTATCAAAAGGAAAATTAAGGAAGCTGGCTTGGCCCTGAGTGTACCAGCTGAATTACACGCGAGATGCCCCTGGAGGCTGCCGCAACAGAGCTGGAACGCAAGTCAGTTGTGAGCACCAGGTTCCTCTGGAACGCATGACGCCAAGGGGGCTGTGCAAACAGCTGCTGCAGCGGAGCCCACGCGCCCCTGGCCACGCCGACTGCCCGGCCCAAAGCTGCCTGACACTCTGCCGTACTGAGCTTCCCAGTGTGGGATTTATTGGTTCACTTCTGGATCACGGACCACCCGGGTGAGACGCCACGCCTCATGGTTTTTCGTTACCAGATGAAGCACCAAGTGTCACCAAACAACAGGAGGAAATGAGAAGGCACACAGAGGGCTGGCCACCAGGCACGGGCCACGCCAGCCTCAGTCCCGGGAGGTGCACAGACCGGCCGACGCGGACGCTGCCGGGACGCTCAGCCCAAACCCTGCAGCCGTGCCTCTGGGCACCTCTGGGCCACCGAGGGTCTCCGGCCACAGAATCCAGGTCTCGTCACTCTCATTCCCAACCCTCTTCAACCGGAGGCGGATTTCAGACAGCCACGAACCCAGGGCCGAAGAATCCTGGGTGGGAAGAGCGGGCGCTCAACCCGAGGCAGCAGAACGTGGGGGAAGCAGGCGGCCGCTGGGGGCCCTCTGCCCCGGGGGTCCCGGCACGCGCCTCGTACACCCCCAGGTGACAGTGACAGAGCCGACCAGGCCGTCCTCCCCAGGGCCCCGCCTCCGAGCCCCTCACTTCTGTTCCCTCCTCAGCAGCGCCCTTCCCAGACCTCCGGGCCCACACCCTCTGCCTGAAGCAGTGCCTCCCGGGGGTGCCCGGAGCACAGCCAAACTCCCCACAGAGCACCAGCCCCGACAGGAAGTGCCTGCCGCGCCTCACCCTCTTCCAGGCTGGATGAAGGACGGACAAGGTCGCCACCCCGGCGGCAGCAGCGGCACCAGCAGCAGCGCCAGCAGCCGGCGCGTGCGCACCAGGCCCGAACTGAGTGCAAGCGGAGCTGCGGCGCGGCCTCTGCCCCCTGGCGGGTGGGCGGGGCCCCACCTACCCCCGCCCCACCCGACTCCGCCTCTATCGCGTCTCGCGGGACTAGCCCCCTTTGCGCCCTTTCCGGGCCCATTTCTGGTCTCGCAGCCGCTTCTGGACGGCGTGGGTGTTGCTTCCCCGGGCAGAGCAGGTGGCCGCGTGCGCTGCTCCGGCGGCCGTGTGCGCTGCTCCGGCGGCCGTGGCTCATCTGTGATGCCTGGTTGGCACCGGCGGCTCTCACGACCGTCTGGCCCACCCGGCAGAGCGGCCCTCGGCAGGATTTGCCCAGTGACCAGTGGACACTGTATGGGCGGCGTCTGGCCCGTGTCCTCTGCCCGGCGCTGTGCGTGGCCCAGGCAAGCCATCCGCGGACACTGGGGCGCGATGACGCCGGCCCAGCGAGAGGATGGCCGTGCGCCGTGTGCCTGACCAGGTGGGCATCCAGCGTGGGCGGGGCACCAGAGACCCGGTCACCCGGCCTGGGCGCTCTGGCTGTCTACGTGGTGCCAGGGACAGTACATGGCTGTGGTCCTGCAAGAGTCTGGACTCTTCCTTAGAAGCCACCAAGCTGTAGTCTTCAAACAAGGAGCTGCGCCGAGCCACTGTCTTCCGGGTTTGAAGGCATTTGCCCGATGCCAGTGGAGGCAAAGAGAGGTTCCAGCTTGCCGACCGCGGCCTGGGCCTGGAACAGAGGACGGGGGCTGCAGTTTGGGGGGCAGGACAGTGGTCCCTCGTCCCAAGCCTCCACGCTGCGGTGAATCTGCAAGGGGCCTGGCTCCGAGGAAGGTGGCTGCGCCGTGACCGGGAGAAGCGCGGCTCTCCCTCGGCTGGAGGAGCGTGTGTCCCTAACCGCAGTCACCGGATGTCTGGCGGGGGAGTGGAGGGCGGGAGGCGGCGCCCACGGGGGGCGCAGGTTGGTGCTCCCGGGGCCTCCGGCCAGGGAGCGGAGACCAGCGCGGCTGGACGGAAGCTTATTAGACGTTTTCCGAAATACCTAAGGTCTAATCCCCGCTTTAAGTCTCTGCAGATACAAAATGGAAGGCTGAATCATGGTCTCGGTGAAGTCTTAGGGGAAAAAATATAAAGTGGCTCAGAAAGCATAGCAATTTTTATTTTTTTATTTTTTTTACTAAATATTTAGAGTAGAAGCTCCACCCCTTTCCAGCATAGATTTTCTCTAGGGGATTGCAGGACCAGCAGGCCTCTCTCTTGCTCTGTGTTCTCTCTCCTCTGATGTCTTTTGCACTTTCCCTTGCATGGCCTCAGAAGTGAAGAACCAAACACAACAAGCCAAGAAAAGGAAGTGCATCCGTTTCAGAAGGTTTAGAGAAACGTCTAGATTGTGGAACCGTAACAGTTCTGGACACTTCCTGTGCATCACCACCACGGTCTTGAAGCTCTAAGAAAGAAATGGGCAGCATTTCCCACACACATATGATTACAGGATCTCTTTCCCAAAGCACCTCCTATGGCTTTTGTGCCGTGGACGCACGTCAGGAAATCCGAGCTGTATGCTGATGCTCAGTCCTTCCCAGTCCGTAGCATGAGCCAGCGTCAGATGAAGCCCTGGGGGGAATGAACGCATGTACTGAAGACATTCATAGTGTCACTGTTCTGCTCAGTCCTCCCATAGGTAGCGAAGTGGGCTTGTGCCTGGCTGTGGGGTGCAGGGAGACAGGGAGGCTGGAGGAAGTCTGCTCTGCTGATCTGAGAGAGAAGGAGACAAGCTTCCAGAAATGCTTTGGCAAACTATTTGAGCTGGTACAGGAGGTGAGCGACAGCATAGGGCCAACTGTGTACTTGTGGGTCAAAACCAGTTTTCCAGACTAGTGGCGTTCCTCCAAGCCATGTTCCAGGACCAAGGTCCCTTGTGTCACCTGGGTCCCCTGACCTGAGCTGCAGAAGGGCAGGACAGGAGCTGTGCCCCTGGAGCTGTAGAATTCAGCCTAGGAGTGCAGTCACCCCACCCCATTCCAGCCCAAACGCAGCTGTGGGCCACTCCCACCTACAGGAGAGCTTGGGCTCAGAGAGGAGTGTGTGCCCAGGAGGACAGGAGAGACGGTGAGCGTCAGCCCGTCTGCTGTGGGGCTCAGAGGAGGCTAAGTAACGTGACGTCCCAGCCAGAGTGTCGGCGTTCGGATGGCTCACGGCAGTGGAGGAGCCAAGCGCAGCCGAGCCCAGGACACCCTTGGAGGCCACGCCAGCAGGATCTCTGCAGAATCTGATGTGTGGTGTGAGAGGAAGAGGGAGTTAAATGTGGACCAGCGTTTTGGAGACGCGACAACTGGAAGAACACAGCCCTGCAAGAGTGGTTCCATGGCTTTCGTGTTCCTTCCTGCATCCCCATCCTCTGGGGCCTGATAGGGGTTTACTAAAGACCCACGGAAAGAACGGATGCCTGGAGGACAGCGCCTACGGATGCGTGCGGCCACCGCAGGAACGGGGTTAGGAAATAGCTCCACACAGCACGGGAGACACTTGACTGATAACTTTCAAACTAGCCTCCCAGCTGACTTCTGCCATGAAGCTGTCCCTGTCTACAGTAATTATTATAAAATCAAAGAAGTAGAAATGAGACTTACTGGCAGAACTGTGGGCTCCATGATCAGCTGGGGTGGTGTTTCTGGGTCAGGGAGAGGCTGTTGTTGTCACATCCTAGGTGGCCCCCTGAAATGCACATTCAAACACCAGCTCGGAAGCAGAATGTCTTTGAAGGGGTCGGCTGCACACAAACCACCAGGTAGGCCTTCCATGTATGTGTTTTCCACACGTGGTTGGGACGTTTCTGCTAAAACAAAACAGAGACACAATATTTCACCTGAGCCTTTGCCACCCCTCAACGGTGTCAGGTCTGTAGCCATAGGTTTCACAGGACGCCTTTCTGTGTCCTCACAATATGCTCTCCAGAGGCTAATAACTTAGACTCAGGTAACTGCCATCATCACTGGAATAGAAAACCGTGTCTACACGTGTCTGTTACGTGTTCTCCACCCACCCGTCACTGCCCAGTTCACAGGTCATTTAAGGATGGGTTCCTCTGGACGAACGCTCTGCAGTGAGATTTCATAACCTGCTGTCCTCCAGGAGCCCATGTTTGTGGCTCAGGGCATTCGCAGCACAGGTGTCGGTGGACGGCATCAGGGGCCCCCAGATGTGACTGGGCTTCCTGCGAAACTGGAGAAGCGTTTCTGGGCATCACGTTGGCCGCCCGGTGCAGTGATGCTGCCCGAGCCTGCAGGGCTGCCCGTGTTCCAGCCGCTTCTCGGAATCCCGGGTCCGAGGTCAGCGCCCTCCCAGTGGAGCAGCTTGTCCTTGGGGGAGGGCAGGCCCTTGGTCTGTGGTGGTTTAGACTTTGAATCTTTGAGGCAACCAGACCTCGTGGGAGGTGAAATCTAGGAAAAGGACCTGCATGGCTGCGGACGGCCATGGAGGGCGGACGCTTTCCGGGTGAGACTCCAGCGCTGCTCTTGGTCTTGGATTGGGGCACCAGCCAGCAGCGCAGGCCCATCCTGCCTCACCTTGTCTTCTGCTCCCCTCTCCTCTGGGAGAGTCGGTGACCAACAAGGGCCAGAGGCCCCCTGCATGCAGCAGAGGCTGTTACCCGCCCCCAGGGCTCCCCTAGCTCTCTGCTCCCCCCATAGGCTCAGGCAAGGGTTAAGTCAGGGCCTAGGAGAGGGCTGGGCGCACAGGGAGGCATGGGCTTGTAATCATCAGCACCTTCAAATGCAGACAACGCAAGCCTACCATGATAGGCTGGAGCTGGGCTGATTAAAAACACCGCATCACCGTCAGAAGAGCAGGGGTCACATGCAGACCACAGCTTTGGGGCCTGCTGCTCAAGTGTTCGAATGTTTCTGGTTTTGCCTCAACCCTGAGTGAATGGAAAACCTCAAACGTGACTGTAGTGAGCCCACGGCTCCCTTCTGCTGCCGTGAAATCCCTCATCAATGCTCATTGGAGACCTTTCTGGGCTCTCCACTCTGCGTCGTGACTACAAGCCTGCACCCTAGGTCCGGGCTGCCCTGGCTCCACTTCCAGCTCTCAGGCCACGAGCACCTGCCTTGGGCTCAGTGTCCGTGGCTATAACGTGGGGTCGAGAATAGGCGGGAGGCCTGGCTGAGGTAATATGTGGACAGAGGCATGTCTTAGATGGTGCCTGTCACCCAGCAGCACTATATAGGGTTAGGCACTGTTGTCGTTACTACAGATGGAAATTTAAAGACGAGATTAGTCGTCGCCGTGGAACTTTCCCTCCGCCCCAGCTGAAACTGCAGGGGTGAGGCGGGTGGTGCAGAGCACGGCTCCCACGCCAGCCCAGCACCCGCCTTGCTGCGCCGTCCTCCCCACCCAGCGGAGCTCTGGCCCGGAGCCTCCCGGCTGCAGCCGGAGGTGGGGCTGTGGACGCTCACGGCCCCCGGGCCCTGCGCAGTCCAGCGGTAGGCGTGACAGCTGAACCCCTGACCTGGGCTGGGCAAATGGGAAGCTTAATTTCCCTGGACTCATGAGCCCCTGAGTCCTCGCATGTTGGGTCAGGTGGGAGGGAGAATGTGGCAGTGTTGGGGTCCCCACTCCCTCTGCTACCTGAACTGCCCCCCAAATCTGTTTTCATATATGGGGCCTCCCAGTGAGGTGTGCTTTATTTAAAAACAGGCTCTGTCACTTAGAGAAAAAACATGGAGACTGAAGACCAGAGAGCTGGCCTGTCCCACATGCGTGGTGGGGCTGTGTGGAGCGCCGGGCTCCGGCCCACTCTGCTCAGCAAACAGAACCGAACTGTAGGCATCCGCCCTGCGTAGGAGCTGGAGATGCAGAGTCCTGACATCCAGCCTTTGCTTCAAGGAGTTCGTGGGCTGCGGGAGGACAGAGCTGAGAGGGGCGGCTGGGGTCCCAGGACGGGGAGGGCAAGCGGAGCGTACACTTGGGCTGAGCTCTGAAGCTGGGGACTCTCATGTGCGGGGAGCGCTATGGGAACAGGGGCGACTGTTCAAGGATGGTGGTTGCGATCCCGGCCAGGAGGGGCGGATGTGCTGCGAAGGCGGCAGGGAGGCCACAAGGCAGGTCTGCTGTTGCGAGTGCCCTGGGCCTCCCAAGTTTCCACACGGCCACAACACAGAAACGCCTGGCTGGCTGGCGCTCGGGGTGAACCGGGGGACGCAGGAGCATCTATCTACGTGGGCGAGGCAAGCGAAAACTCACTCCTCCTTTCTTTATATTATATGACCTTGAGGGAAAAGTTAAACATCAAACATTAGAGAGATTCTTAAATGCTGAGCTGGAACACTTCCAACAACAATATTTTCAAACTTTTAATGAAAACTTTAGCATGTGCTTGCAAATATCACTCTTTTATATCAGGCTTTGTAAACAAATTGGCTACAGGAATCTGACTCAGAATTTTTACCGAATCATTCTGATAATCGCCATTGCTTAAAAAACAAGTCTTTGTACTCATGAGCAGACAAGTTATCACTTCGTCCTCTAATTGACTGAATGTCCTGTCTTGCCATTAAACAAAATTGGAAAAATTGATCTCATTAAAATAGACTTAAAATGTGTGATCATTTATGAATCTAACTTGCTTTTCTCTCACTGACTGACGTAGTTGAGATTTGTTTTGATGATGCAAAAGGATTTCTAATTCAGCAGAACTTTTAAATTCAACTATTTCAAAATAAAGAAACTCTTCCACAAGAATATACAGATGTTTCTCTACTAATTTTGTTCTTTTGGCTTCAAATTATAACACCAACCACACATGACTGCAAAGCCATCTTTAACATTACTTTTCCAAAGCTGGACTTTTGCTTTACATTTGTGGACTTTTTCACTACATGTTAATATATTTCAATTGTTTATACTTTGGACCTCACATACGTCAATTAAGTGAACAATTTTTGTAAGACACTACTATCATAAACAAATCTTCAAAGTAAGAATCTCTCACAAAATGTCATGGTTTTTATTTTTCCTAATTCGTTCTTTTTCTTAAAAACATTTGGTTAACCTTCCTTAAGCAGGCAGTCAGCTTAGAAATTCCAGAGTGGTCTTCAGATTACATTTCCTCTCATAAAGATAAAACTGGATGGACAGCAATGGCTTGGATTTTACTAATTCATCATTTAGATAACACTTGTAGCGTGGAAATTAGAGCTACAGGAATATTTTTAACATAAAGAGCTTCTCTCTTTATGTGATTAAAACTGTGCACTCCTTGAACCTTGGGTTTCCAGAGTGAACTCTTGGTTCAGAGCCTTCCATCTCCTCTTACTGCACCCACAGGAATGGTAGACAGACAGACGCAGGTGGGGTTTCCATCGACCTCATTTGTTTCAAACACTGCTTTTGATATTCATCCAGATGCTTGTTATGGTACCGCCTTCAGGACAAATTATTTTCTTCCACGAATTTCTCTTCAGGGATTCTACAGGGGTTTTTAACAATTACTAATGTCTATACACAGAATCATCCTTCTGCAATAAGGGCTTTTTGACTTAACAATCTTCTGGATTGGTCTTGTCTCTGTCAGCAGATATATGCCTCTCAATAGCACAAAAGAGGCATCTCTTCTATTCCCTTTGCCTTGCTGGACCCAAACATGGTAACTTCTGCAATTGTGGGAGGTGTTTTGCTGTGGCCACTCAATGGATGAGCTCGTTTCTAGCTTCTTAAATTCATTTTGATAATCTTGTAACTAATCTCTTAAAATAATTTTGTTTACTGAGAAGTGTTCGGGGTGGAGGTGGGGCCCAGCACAGAGGTGCCCAAGGGGGCTCTGAGGTCTCTAGCTTGGTGAATGGATGGGTGATGGGGCTACTGACAGAATGGAACCCAGAGAGAGGCTGGCTGGGGATGACAGATAATGAGTCCAGATTAGGATGTCAGTTTGAATTGCGTGTGGGGTTGACAGATGGGAATATCCAGCAGGCATTAAGGAAATGAAGAAAAGAATCGATTTCTACACCACCAGGACATACGTGATCTTTGAACACATCAGTTTGATGCCATATATATATATATAAAATGTGCTGCACATTTGTTGAAATGACAAGACAGATTTTATCTGAGCTACTGCAGTAGGGGAGAGAAACCTCAGTATGGAACTGAGCCCAACTCCAGGTACAGCAAGGACAGCTGGGGATCCATAACCGAGCAGAGGGTCATCAGGCAATCAACGGAATCATTCCTTCCTCTAATATTAGTAGCAGTAGTTGGACAAGTACTTCTCCTTTTCCGTATCACTGCCATCTGGGAAGGGAACAGGGTCGCTGTGCTGTGGCTGCACTGCTGCTGTGGCTCCTTACTGTCACACGGACACACGTGAGGATCACAAAGAAAAGCGGTTTGTGCACAAATATTGTCTCATCTAAGCCACACGCCTTCACACCCAGCTGAGCGTAGGCCTCAGACAGCTCTCCTGTGCCCTGGAGAACTGTGCCCCCAGCCCCCAGTCCTGGAGTTCCACTGAGCCTCCACAGGGAGAGGTGAATTGGCCATGGTCCTGTGATATACCTTGGAATATGGAGAGACGTGATGCTGGCCAAGGCCACAAAGGGCAGAGTTTGCTGGACACCTTGCACTTTTGCCCTCTGACCCAGGAAGAGCCATTCCAGGTGGCTGTGCGCCCCAGGTGAAGGGACCTCCGCCTGACTCTCAACTGCCCAGGAGCACGGAGCCAGCAGGTATGCGGATCGTTCTGCAGTGTTATCACAGCAAACTCTTGTGCCAGCACTAACT
Source organism: Orcinus orca (assembly GCF_937001465.1). Taxonomy (NCBI): domain Eukaryota; kingdom Metazoa; phylum Chordata; class Mammalia; order Artiodactyla; family Delphinidae; genus Orcinus; species Orcinus orca. The sequence continues at coordinate 723,247 of NC_064570.1, read as the reverse complement.
CCCTTTCCAATATTTCTTCCACCTTTCTATGCCCTTAAGATTCACAACCAATACAAAAATTATCACTCGCTTGAAATAATAAGAATTTTTAAATGAGCCACCTGTTCTATGATTAGTCAATAATCCACCTACAGCTCATATCGTTTCAAAGGCTGACATAGTTTCCCCAAGTCCTGGTTTCTTGGCAGTCTGTGCGGTGATTGTCTGGAACTGGGACTCTGCCACGTGGAACGTGGGCTCCATATCACATACTTGATTCTATGCAGATTAACTATTCAGCTTCATTGCATCCTGCCCAGATTATTATTTTCTGAGATTTATTAACTCTCCATAAAGTAAAAGCCATCCATTCAGAGCTCTCCTCTATTTGCAGTCCTTGAAATAGTTTATGTCAAACATGTTTGTCTAATATGAAGGAAAAGAGATACAAAGATTTGGTACAAACTCAAGGGAATTCCTGACAAACCTCATAACATTTGAATCTGTTGAGGCAAAAGAAAAACATGCATGAAGTGGTGATTTTCTCTGGTACAGCACAGCAGACACACCATCACACGTGGGGAGAAGATGAACATTTAGGCAACGTGGAAACAAAAGGCCTTCGGGCCATGCTGACCCCTGTGCCAGCAACGCCATGCAGGCCTGTGGTTCTGAAGGGCCTGTGTGAGCGCTGTGCTCCTGGGACCCAGCCCCACTGACTCTTGCCTGAATGTTATTCGGTCGGCCCTTTAGCTTCAAGGACTGAAGACGTTAGAAAGGACAGGACAGGGACGCAAGCAAGTTTTCATGTAAAGACAAGAGAGCAAGGGGTCAGAAAACATGAACAGAAGTGTGGGCCTTCCAACCTAGAAAGGCGTTCCTGGGGTGGAGAAGAAAGAGGTGCACCCACGTGTCCGTCCAGAACAATTCTGTAAACAAACTAAACTAAAGGACAGGAGATGTAGCAGGAAGGCCCGTGTGCACACAGCCAACTGCAGTGATATTTGAGCAACAGAGAGAGGAAGGCAGCACTAGCCCCAGAGTTAAGAAGCTTAAAATGGTGTCGGAATATTTGGGGTAGAAAATTACTCAACATTTTGAATTTCCCCTTTGCATAATTTTTACTTATTACATTTACTTCTCTTACCTCTTTTCCGGAATGCTCACTCATCGAAATCTATTTTTTGCACTTACACCTGATGGAATTAGAGCTCTGGTTTTTGAATGGTAGGCTGCAGGGTAGTTAAAACATCATCATGAAGACCCCTAGGACAGAGTCATGGTCGTTGCTCTGGAGGAATGAGCCCAGCTGTCTGAGGTGAGCAGCCCGGATGCCATCAAAGTCTCCCACTGAGATGGAGGCGGGGAGCCCAGCCCCCTTCAGGAAGCCCGTCCTCAGGCTGGCTGCCAGCTCCAGAACTGTACGTCCCCACTGCACCGTGGTCTCCCAAGTCCCGGAACGGGGTCTGGAGCACAGCGGGTGCAGGATGCGAGCTGATAAATAAGCAAATGGATGAACTTGCAGAAGTCAGACCCAGTGTCACCACTAAAATTGTTGTTTGGTCACATTCCCCAACCATTACTGGAAATACGCACACACATCTGTGTCTGTTTTTCCTTTAGGAAACATTTGATTGAGACGTCATTACATATAGAAGCACATTCTCTTTTCCAAATGCATTCACTCAAGGAAGCCACACGGGTGACAGAAGGTGTCCACGACCCCAGAAGGCGCGTCTGTCCCTACCCAGACAGGCCCCTGATGCCGTCTGAGTTCTCCTGTCAGGGCTTGTTTGAATTCTTCTGGAGCGTCCTGTAATGTCTGTCGCAGGCCGTGTGCTCTCTTCCGTCCGGCTTCTTTTGCTCAGCATAATAGGTGAGATCCTTTAACGCTGCTACGCGTGTCAGAAGCGCACGCCTGTATCGGTGAGAAGTATCCCCCGTATACACACACCACAGCGCCTCCGCTTTCCTGGTGACGGACCTCGGGGCTTGTTCTTGTTCTTGATACTACGAACAAAGCTTCGATGACCATGCTCACATGAGGTGTTTTGTGGACCTGTATGTTCTCTCTCTTAGATGAATATCTGCGAGTGGAATTTCTGGGACACAGGGAAGATGCATGTTTAACTTTTTGAAAAAGTGCCAAACATTTTCCCAGACTATTCCATTTTACACTCTATTGGCCGTATTTGAGAGTTATGATCAAATCCTTGACAACGCTGTATTGTCAATCTTTTTAAGTTATTGACATTCTGATGTGTTTAGAAGTATCTCATTGTGGTTTTAATTTGCATTTCCCTAATGATTAATGATACTGAGCAATTTTCCCTTTCATATTGCCATTCACGTATCTTCTTTTGTGAGGTGCCTATTCAACTATTCTGCCCATTTTTGGTTGTTTGTCTTTTATGATAAATTATAGTAGTTCTTTATATTATTGAGACACAAGCTTTTGGTCTGATATATGTACTGTAAATATTCTCTCCCGTTCTATGGCTTGCTTATTGATTTTCCTAATTAATTTTCCTCTTTTGAAGAGCAAAATATTTGTTATCCATTCAGAAAGAAAAATGGTCAACTTAGTTATCCCCCCCGCAAAATTTTTAAAATATAGTTTACTTTAAAACAACTATAGCAAACTGCATGGATTCATTCCATATCTTTGAAAGAAACATCCTACTTTATTTATTTCACAGAAGGTAAATCAGTATGGTTTCACTTAGGAAGGTATTTTTGTTTTCATATTTTCTCATCCATCTGTGATGTATTTCAGTCACCCAGGGCTTATTCATTGAGGATGGAATGTGATTTGACGTGCCCGGGTACTTCTGTCATACCATCATGTGTGTGGCTCTCCAGGTCCAAAGGCAAAGTTTCAGTTCTTCAGTGGAAAGTTTGGCGTTTTCTTGGTGGCTAGTAAATATTTGTAAATTACAAAAGCAGGGTCCTTTCTGGATAATAGGAGACTGTTGGACGTCGGAAGATCATTATATAAAGGAAAGGCTGCAGCAGGAGAGCAGACAAAGGGCAGCAGCAGCTTGAGTCTTGGTCAAAAAGGAGACATTTCCAGGAAGATGCTACAGCATGATGGGAACTTGACGGAGCCACCCAGAGAGAAACACTGAAAAGTCCGAGACTGGGGAGCAGAGTGCTACCAACAAGAACCACATCAGAGGAGGGGGATGCTAAACCCACCGGAGGCCAAGCTCCAAACGTGGAAATCGTCTTTACTGAATCTTGCATTTCAGAGCGAAAAGTATATGCGGCATGCGTACTTTGCCCTGTTAAGTTTGTGTAATTTTCCTCTTCTTCCTGCCAATAGCTTGTTCTGTTATCCAGATGGGTAACTACAAATTTAGTACATAGTGATTCAACTGGGAGCATCTCTCTATAAACAGCTGCTACTGCGATTCCAATGACACGTGACAGCCATTAACGGCCCCAGGGTCGCAGCCCGAGTTCACATCCCAGGCTTGCCCACAGTGGCCCACAGCCTGAAGGCACCCAGGCCATGTGGCTGGTCAGCGTGGGCGCCCCTGACCAACGTACTTCCTTAAAACGTTAGCAGAAGTAGAGAAGAGCTGGCCACTCTGATGATGAGAGTGGTAATCTAGCGACAGCGATGCAATGAAACACCTGCCTCCAGACGCTGGCGAGTGGAGCCATGCTGCCAGGACAGAAATGCCAGGAGGTTGTGTCCACGTGCCCTGGACCCTGCATGTGGAGAGTTAGGATGCCCCGTTTTCTAAGACTCGGGGGTTGAAAGTATTTGTATGGAGAATATAAATCTGCTATTGACGCAACTTCACACGCTGGCAAAAAAAAGAGGAGGCAGAGGAGGGGTAGGATGGTCTCCCCTCCTCGGGCGAGCTGCCTCAGGGTCACATCTGAGTGCCCAACACCTGCGCCTGGATACACGTCTCTGCTCCATCACCAACTGCCCCACTGCTCCTCCTCATCTGTCCCCACTCTTCCTTGAAGCATTCACGTAAGTGCCCATCTTTTCCACGCAACCTCACTTTTCTTGCCATTAATTTCAAAATTACAGACAAGCACACTTGTTCCGAGTCAAACTGTACATTTCTCTTCAATATTGATATTAGCTTTGTTACCATTCAGTTCTTCTCCTGGAATCTTTATGTTCTTATCTTTGCCAGGGAAACATAGGAATTAAATTGCTTCCATTCATTTTTTTTAGTCCTCTGTTGAAAAACTCAAATAAAGGACTGCAGAGGAAAGGGCAGATTTAACGGAGTGTGGTCAGTAAATGTGACATACATACTTTCGTAACTTGAGGTCTCACACCGCAAGTGACTCAAAACCTAAATGGCAAAGCAGGAGCGCCATCACTGGAGACGTGTCCCAGACCAAAACCAGAATCTTCATTGGCTCTCCCGATACCCTGTACCTTCATGAGCCAGCTCTTGTGCCGGCAGTGTGTCAGAGTACCATGAAGTTGTCAATAGAAGTAAAATTAAAGTTAAGTTGGGAACATACAGAAGAAACCAATCAAATAAATTATTCCTAAAACTAAAGCCTGAAACAAAGCTGGCACTGAATAAAGTTTTTATCAGAAAGTGGAAAGAAAGAAGTCAGAGAGGAAAGAAAGGGTGGCAGAAAGGCAGGCTTTGTATATGGGTCTGGATCTGTATATTACTGCTCCCTCTTTTGAAAAACATATTTGGTTGAGCCGTATGGAGCTGCCATTTTGTAGGGTAAAGACAGTCAAATATTGGTAATTTAATATGGTTCAGTCTAATAGTATCAGCACGAAGATTCCTGCTAGACATGTGAAAAAGCTATCTTTTCAAATGTTGAGTTGTCCGCACCCCACTTCAACCCTTCCTTCCAGACGGATGCATCTGTAGGTGCTAGCATATCCCACAAATTTCATCCTTTTCTCTGTTTATCAGTCAACCATTTGCAAAACTAATAATAGTAACCTTTACTATGAAAACACCCAGGCACCTTCCTCCCGAAGTCTGAAATACAAAGTCAGTTCTGCTAACGAAACAGAATGCACTCCCACATCTGAAAAGAATGCCCTTAAACAGAATGTCAAAAAGAGCAGAAACTGTTTATTCCAGAATTTGTTTAGACCACCCCTCTGCAGCGAGGCTTGGGTGGACCACAATCACATTCTTGCTTTGTGCCAAACGTTGTGCAAACCCATGACATATGCCACATAACATTAGTCATTTGATCATTCAAATACCAAAAAGGAATCTTAATAGCTGTTGTGTGCTGGCCCCAGCCTGTCAATAACCAACACTGTGGCTGAACCGGCCCTTGTGGTTCTCATTATGATGGCAAGACACCCCTCAGCACTAACTATTGGGAAACTTGAAAAACTAGAGGTTTATTACTTACAGGACCTGGAAATTACACAGCACACCTGGTGCCACACTGCGAGGTCAGGGGGATAGAGAGACAGAGAGGTGGAGAGAGAGAGGGAGGGAGGGAGGGAGGGAGGGAGGGAGGGAGAGAAGGATACTGTGAGCACAGGCCTGGGGTCCTACTTTTACTGGGGCTTGGCGTGGGGGCCTGGGGTTTTCCTAGGCTCACTCTTTACTGGTGAATTTAAAACATGAAAGCAGGAATTTAAAGTGCAGAAAGAGAAAATAAAACAAGTGCCCCAATGGTCAGTCGCTGCAATTAAATAAGATCTTCCAAACAAAGCCACCTCAGTGGGGAAGGTGGCCTGGCTCTGTATCTGGCGTGGCTAATAGCAATGTGCTTTTCCCAGGTAGCCTTCCTTGAAGCTGATGCCCTATCTGAAGTGGGGGCCTGGGCAATCAAAGCTTAAGTTATGCATTTGCATTACAAAAAGGAAAAACCCCACCTGTTAGGGCTCACCCTACCACCCAGCCTGTGATGCCAAGCCATCAGAGTCAAAGGTGAGGGTGGTGAGAATGTAACTGCCTCCGTAGCTGATGTGCTAAGTCAGGGGTAGGGTGCATTGTAACTCAGAAAGCACATATCTAAATAGGATTCTAGTCCCAAATCCTATAATAAATACACAGACAGCAGTCTGAAATCTCGTCTGTATCCACTGTCCCAAATTTGAAGTGTCCTGCAATAAAACTAAGTCAGTGACCTTGGGGGCCCGAGGAATCTGGTCAAAGATTTGGGTGCCATTGTGAACTACTTTATTGTCTTGGCCACCTGGTGTAAGAAGGTTTGAACCTGTCCTGAGTTGCTGGGTTGTCTTTATCTCATTGAACCCTCTCTTAGTCCAGACAGTAGGTCAGTTCAAGTAGAGGCTGTGTCTCATTTCAGGAAGTGGCGATGCAGGTGGGTTCCCCAAGTTAGGCCTACATGGCGCACATACTTGCATCAGGTTTTTAATAAAAGGTGTTTCTATGGAAACAAAGGAAAACCAATGGTTAGTGATTGGAGCAGACTATAATCCCAGTTTCTGAGTTCTGAAAGCAGCCAGGTAAGGTTTCTAGATGTGGGGTTCGAAGCATCTCCAGATGGAGTGAGGGCAGGCAGTGGCAACCTGACATCTTTTCCCTACTTGCAGCTTGAATGTCTCTGGTGGTCTTTCTGAGTGACCACACAGCAACAAGCATGAAGCTGCTGTGGCAACATGAACTGCTGTGATTTCTCTAAGCTTATATCAAATTGTCCAACTTTAGCTTGCATGGCTTCAGGAAAAAGGCAGTTTTAGTTCTCAATGATTCCAAGTCAGAGGGTGGGAGAAAAATTGGAAACATTACTTTGGAGAGCTGAGGGCTGAGATCAGAGGAAACAGGGAGAATTTAGGATCTGGTCTGCTTTACAGGTCAGAAACAAAACCTCAAATACAATTAACAGAACTGGAATCTAATATCCCCAACTGTATATTATAGTTTCTACTGAAACATGGTTTTCTGTCTACAATCATCCCCTTGCTATCAAAGACAACATAGTAAGACTAATTTATTTACAAATTAAGTCTAGTTCCAATAAACTGGCCTGATTATTTACATAAGTGCAGCAAGAATTCCAACTGACCGTATTGGCTCTTTTTAAGTCTGCTTTGCAGGAACTTTTCATAAAGAATCTCAGATTGAGCTTTTAAAAGCCTCAGGAGGCTAGGAAGCCAAGCCGAGGACTTGCCATTAGGCTTTGCCTGCAGCACCTATAGATTTGAGTTAATTCCTCTCTTCTCAAGGTCCCCAAGATACCCTGAGGTTCCTGCACCTGCCAGGAAGTGACCTCCTTTACTCACCTGATAAGCCTGCCAGGAACCCTGTTAGCAGGCTATAGGTTGGTTTTCCAAACTGTCTGGTCATATCTGAGTCTATGCACATTCTCAAATAATACCTTCCAGTCAAAGTCTGGGGAATTAAATAATGTTTCCAATTGTGTCCTATTACAAGGAGAATAGAATCTTATTGAACTTATGCAAATAACTATATTGCCATGAAAATAAGAATACTCACTGAGAGTTTTCTAATTCTGGAGGGATCATGTAGGGAGAAAAAGATAAATGTTTCACCTTTGTTCACAAAGATATACTTTACCAAATCGTTGTATATCATAGATAGCTTAAGAGAGTAGGATTCCCTAAAGCTGGAAAAAACAAAAGGTTACAGAACCAACAATGTTTCAAAACAAGTCACAAAATTATAATGATCCTCGTCAGTTCATTCGCTCCCAGGTAATTAATTCTCGTTGACCTCGGCCTGTGGTTGGCAGTTTCACGAACATAGTGTCACGTAAACTCCTACCCAGGTCAGTGGTGTGATCTGAGCATTACCAGAAACCTATCTTCCAGAATACTTGCCAGAGACCTCGCCATGAACATCTCTGAATATGAAACGCATCTGTAAAAAGCGTCAGAGTAAAACAATAACTGTAAATGACAAAAGACCTAAAAATGATCATGATTAAATATCTAATGAGAATTCATCATAATGCAGTTGGCAAGGAAATTTGGTAATTTCTGTGACATACAACATTTTAAGATGATAATGAGAATTACAAATGATAACATACATATAAGATTTCTAGGAATTTCATATAATTTCTGGAACACATATCAATAACATATATCCATACAAGAATATCCATAAAGAAGTTTTAGCATGATTTCTTCCGATAAAACACAAAACCTTTGCTTTCCAGCCAGATTACTTATGGTAAAGAAAAGCATTCTGTAATCTATCAGAAGCATACCAATACTCCAAGAAAACTTTGTCCTTTCAGCTGATGAAAGAAAATTACATAAGCATACTATTGCTATTAAAGCTTAGGTTAAAAAAAAAAAAACCACACACACCTTATAATAATGATCCAAGTTTACCCAACTTCACTACACAAGATAAAATTCTTTTTCTCTCTCTCTTCCCAACTGTATACCCCATTTTGTCCTTTATTTTCCTATTTCCCATTCTGAAATAACCAGTTTTACTTTAGGACAAATTTATTTTCTTTTTACTTAAAAAAAAAAAATCTCCCTGTCTCATACGTTTCGTACCCAAAAACACATCTATTTTCCTTGCGTATAGACGTTTCCTTATTTCTAGACGTTTTAATAACATATATTACTTAGAATTCTTAACCCTTAGAAGCCCAATGGGTTTATCATTTCCGGGACAGTAGTGACCCTAATGACCCCCTCTTTATTTCCAGCCCTGAGGAGGGTCCATTTGACCTTGAGTCCAGAGATTTACTTTTACAGGCTACTCCTCCTAATTACAGGAACTTTAAGAATGTTACAGAGTTTAAGATATTTAGAGATACCAGCGAGTTGGTGCACTGTGGCAGCTGTGAATAATAAGAGCTCATTCCAAACAAACAAAAAAATCCCACAATAGCCAATTCATTCCCCTCTCTCCTTTCTGCTGCATAAAATCTTCAATAAAAGTTTTCATTTTAACTAAGGTGTAGTTTCTGATCTCAGTTCCTATTTGATTTTGTCCTGTTACCTGAATCTTCTGTGTTGCCACTGAAACATTCGGGATGATGTCACTGTGAGCCCCCTTCATAGGCAGCCTCTTTCCTCTCCAGGGTGTCCCAAGACACCTCTCCGGGATTGGGGTCTGCCTCCATTGGGCAATGCAGAGAGTCTTTGGGAAAGGCCGCCAGGCCTGCACAGAGCAACACCCAGGAGCCTTCCATGGTGTTTTGCATTTGTCAAGGAGCTGATGCACCTCCTCAGGGTTCATAGGAAGTGCTGGCACCAGGTGTTCCAGACGTTATATTTGTCCATTATTTTTTAGCAACATCACACCAGGGACTGGATCCATAATATCCCACTGGGTCAGGGGTGGTGCCACTGGTTTCTGGGTGCAAGGTTACTTCACTCTTCTGGGTTAGGACACGTAGTCCGGGCGCAACTCACTGAGTCAGAGGTTGAAGGCAGAGGTCTCTCGTCCTGCTCACCTACGGAATCCTGTCCTCACGTCCTTTAGCCCAGAGCCTCTCCTTGGACCATGACAATAGCCTTGCCATCCAATCCACCTCTTTAGTTCTCTTTGGCCTCAAGGCATGGAGAACCCTCCCCACATTAATAGTCAATTAAGGCCGTTACAGTTAGTCATTAGACAGATGGCCTTGATCACACTGCTCTTGGGAGAGTGTTGGATTGTTATGGCAGCCGTGGTCTTTGGATCAACACCACAGGGAACACACGACAGAGGCGATAATAAGCAGAAGCACGTAGCAGCTTGCAACCCCCGCCAAGCAGTGGTCCTTCCCCAGATGGTGTTACTCACCTGAGTCAGATGGTTGTTAAGCAAGTTGCAGGTAAAGAGCATCACCCTTGGTTAATTCCAAGTGCAATCACAACACCAATTTATTGTGTTGATCTCAGCCTATCAATAATCAATGTTGTGGTTGCACCGGCCCTTGTGGTTCTTATTATGATCGCAAGACATCCTTCAGCAAAAATCTTCAGGAAACTTTGAAAAAAATAAAGGTTTATTATTTACAGGACCCCAGGACACCTGGGGCCACACAGCGAGGTCACAGGTAGAGAGAGTGAGAGAGAGAGAGAGAGAGAAAGAATGCGTGGGCCTGGGTTCTGCTTTTCTTGGGGTTGAGGGTGGGAGCCCAGGGTTTCAAGGCCTCACTCTTTGTTGGTGAATTTATTGATAAAACATAGGAATAGGAATGTAAAGCATGAGAAGAGGAAAACACAAGTGGCCCAAACGGTCAGTTACCAAAATCAACCAGGATCCTCCAAACAGAGGAGCCTCTGAGAGGAAGCGGCCTGGCTCTCGTTAGTGTGGCCACGGTGTGTTTGCTGGAGACCTCCTGCAGGGCAGCAGATGCCCTCTTTGAGGGGGGTGCTTCAGTCAGGCTCTTGAATCACAAAGAAAAGCCAACCGCCAGGCTGCACAGCAGCCCTCTAACGATGGGGAACGTCTCTTCCTACTTTTCCATCCCAGGCCAGGCTCCCTGGAGAGCAGTGCCACTTCCCCTGCCAAGCGCTTGCCAGCAGGCTTCCTCACCATCCTGCCTCCTCCAGGCAGCCCACCTGGAACAAGGCCTTCACAGGAGGCTGCCTCAGCCTACCTGCCCGTAAGATGGGGAATGCCTGCCTAGCAAAATCCTAATGGGGTCAAGACGATGGTCTGGCTCACCTCCTTCCACAATGCACCAGATGCTTTTGAAACCACTGGTTGTCATGTATGAGGTGTCTTGCCACGGCCCTCAGGAGGTCACCTCTCCGGTCTGGCCTCCTCAGAAGCCTCCTGTGGGGTCTTTTTCTCTCAGCAAGGATGCCCTCCACCCCCTGGTTTCTACCCTCCATGTCACAAGCATCACCCCTCCCATCTCCAATGCTGGTTCCACCAGCAGACACACCACCTGTGCCATCCCAGCAGTCTTTATCCTGGTGAAAGCATCTTAGGAAGCCTGGTGCAACAATGTCCTTCACATCTACCTGACAAAAGCCAGTTCCTCTCAACCTGATTAAACCTATGAATTTGGTATGTGAAAAGAATGCATTAAAATGGGTTTTCCAAGATGAAATTTCATCACTCCTCTCACTGTGACACAGCCTTTGTCAAGTATTTGGAAAATGAAAATAATTCCTATCAAACTCCAATGGTTATTATAAAAATGGGATAATGAAATGAGATCTAGTTAAAAATTAAAAGTTCGATATAAATACATTATTTTTAATACTGCTTTCTGAGGAAGGCAGAAGAACCAATCACTTTTACTTATGGTACACTTGCTCATTGCTTGAAAATGTATAATTGCTTTATGATGCTGATAAAATATGAACATTATATTTCAACAAGAGAGATTTAGGCAGCACCCAATGACAGCAACACCCTGCCCCTTGCTGGTGGTGTGTGCAGAAGTACTGCTGTGCATCGAGACCAGCCGGGGAGGCCTTCTGAGTGCAGAACAGTCCACCCCTAGCCTGAGTCAGCAGCCCCGGAGCCCCGCTGTCCACACCCTCAGCTTGGCGTGGCTGTCATCTCAGCAGTAGCTTTTCCAAATTCACTTTGTCCTGCATCTTCCCTTGATAAAGCTCACACATTAGAGGTTTTTCCTTAAGATATTATTTAGCTATTATTATTGACATTAAATAATGTTAAATTAATTATTTTCTTAAAGTCACATTTGATGTAATGGGACTCAGGACTTACTCTGGAGAAAATTTATATAAAAATGAAAGCAATACGTAACATAAACTAACATTTAGTATGAAAGTCATACACAAAACTGGCATGTTAAAAACAATAGAATCGGGGCTTCCCTGGTGGCACAGTGGTTGAGAGTCCGCCTGCCGATGCAGGGGACGCGGTTCGTGCCCCGGTCCGGGAAGATCCCACATGCCGCGGAGCGGCTGGGCCCGTGAGCCATGGCCAATGAGCCGGCGCGTCCGGAGCCTGTGCTCCGCAACGGGAGAGGCCACAGCAGTGAGAGGCCCGCGTACCACAAAAAAACAAAATAAACAAACAAAAAAACCAGAATCTGGTGCACAGTTGGTGGGAATGTAAAATGGTACAGATGCTTTGAGGTTCCTCAAAAAATTAAACATAGAATTATCACATGATCCAGCAATTCCACTTCCAGGTATTTTTCCAAAAGAATTGGAAGCAAGGCCTTGAACAGATACTTGGAAACCAGTGTTCATCGCAGTGCGATTCACAATAGCTAAAGTGTGGAAGCAATCCACGTGTCCATCAGTGCAACGGAATAGTGTTCAGACTTAAAAAGGAAGAAAATTCCCACACCTGTGACAACACCGATGGACCTTGAGCACATGATGCTCAGTAGAAAGCCAGTCACAAAAGGACAAACACTGTGTGCTTCCACTTATACGAGGTCCCTGGAGGAGCCACATGCTGTAGAACGGTAGGAGGAGGAATGGTGGGCGCCAGGGCTGGGGTGGGGAGGGGAAGTTGGGATTTAACGGTGACCGGATATCAGTTCTGCAAGAGGAGAAAGTTCTGGAGATGGATGTTGGTGATGGTTGCACAGCAATGAGACTGCAGCTAATACCACTGAACTGTACACTTAAAGATGGGGTTTTCTATTTTATGTGTATTTTACCGGAATTAAGAATAATATTACAAAAATTTCTAAATTTTAATGATGTAACTGAACTTAAGACTATTAAATAAGGTTCTATGGGCTCACTTGCCCATAGAATGCTCCATTGACCTATTTTAAACTAGTTTTAAGTGAAATTAACTTTAACAAAGAAGAACAGTATGATTACTATAAATGGATAAAAATGTCTGGATAACTGCAAATGTTAGAAAAATTAAAATTAGTTACGCTAAAATTTTGCTTCTCGTTCTGCAAGAAGTGTGGATATCTATGGTCAGTGTTTGGAATCACAGTGAGGAGCTCAGGAATCCAGCCCCAGACGTTTCTGAGGGGCTGGAGGGTCATGTCTCTGGGGAGCAAGGGGAGTAGGGGTAGTTGGGGCGCTCGGAGGGGTCCAGATGGGGCAGGAAACACTAGATCTTCACAGGGTGTTTCCATGTGGATGGCCTCCCGTGTTGTTGGTCGTTTGTACCTGGAATTGCTCTAGATGCATCCTGACTCTTCTGGGATCTGAGAAAGACTTGGTTGTGGGACCTCTGGAGGCAGATACATCTCTGAGGAACTCGTGTTGGGGCGACTGGACCCTGTCCCCACTGGACGGTCATCCACAGCAGCGGGGGAGGCCTGGAAGCTAAGGTGTGTGAGATGGAGGCCCCGGGCAAAGGCCAGTTCACCCAGTAAAACTAGGGCACGTCAACCAGAAGGCCTGGGGTTAGGACCACCACAGCTGTGTTCCCACCGCCCCAAAGTGAACTCTCCCCCCTCCCTCCCAACCTCTGTCTCTGTCTCTGTCCCTCTGTCTGTGTCTGTCTCTCTCTCCCCCTTCCCTCTCTCTCTGCAAAGTCTAAGTTGTGAAACAAATACTAGGTTATTTCTTATTGAAGAACTTTCTATTTTAACTTTCCTAAACTCTGGGCACAAGTGCTCGAGGCCATTTCCATTCTTCCAGGGCAGGGATTCCTTCTGAGGCGTGGGCAGGCCACGGATATGAGGGCAGCATAGACGCGGCCGGCCGCTCACAGGACGAGCACCCACACACAGGCCCCATGCGGGCCCCCGGCGGCCTCCAGCCCACAGGTCGGCGTCATTCTGCCTGAAACAGCTGAAGCTTGCCGCCCAAGGTGGCTGTGACAGGCTGCGATGGAAAATAAAACACGTGTGGTTTCGATCACCTTTTATTAACTGAGAAACCTATGGGGAGAGTAAGCTTAAGGGGTACGTTTTCCTTATTGCAATTTTCTAGACCACAGAGCAAAACGCATTAAAAATAGTAAGATCTATATATAGAACAGGTGCTATGCTTACACGTGATTAATCCAAACTGCATTTTGTTGCTATTCTAATATTTGTCACTGCCGAGCTCAGAATCAATCCGTCTACACTGCCCAAAGGGGACAAGGGGTCCTTTCTAAACGTCCCACGGTCCCAAACAACCATGAGAGCTCAGGGACCAGACGCACCACATTGGATCCGCGGTCACTGGGACGGGGCCTCCCGTGCGGTCATCCGCGGTCACTGGGACGGGGCCTACCGTGGGCCGGGACCCTCCCTGCACCCACTGCTGCCCAGCGGGCACGGGTGGGGCGGCTGGGTCAGGCCCAAGCGCCAGGGTGCCTGGCCAACCCTCCCTCCCACTCGCTCCCCGGGCCCGCGTGGTGGGGCGGCTGCGGTGGCACCAGCCCCGCAAGGCACGGGCTGCGGCTCCGGGAGAGAATTCGGGAGAGGCCCGCAAGCCTCCGGCCCCAGGCTTATGGGCGCCGGCTGCCCTCACAGAGCACCGTACACCGGGGGGCTTAACGACACATCTGGAGGCTGAATCCAAGGGCAGGGTGTCAGCTCTGGTGAGGCCACTCCCCGGTCATGGGCTGGCTCTCGCCATATGCGCACGTGGCCTTTCGCCCCTTGGGCACGTGGAGGGCGCTCTTCCTCTTAGACGGCTGCCAGTCCTAGGGCCGATTCAACTCTTCGTCCAAATACGGCCACAGAGGCGTCAGGCCTTCACCACGTGAACTGGGGGCAGGGAGGTGGCGGGACAACACGGCCCCAGGTGAGCCTGCCTCCCATCCGCTTTCTCGGCCGTAAGGCTGCTTTCCATTCTCCGTCTCCCGACTCCCGTGTCTAACCGGCCTGACCTCAGATGGGGAAATGAGTGCTGTGTACTGACCCGAGACCCCAGCCTGTGCTGACCTGGCCATAACCTTGGTAGGAACTGGGACCCAGACCGTGTGGGGCTGGGTCCCTGCAGAGCCGGCGCCGGGGTCCTGGGCTTCACTAAGGGCGCCACCGGGGACTGGACCTGCCGGTCACAGCAGGACAGTGGCTGCGTCCTTTACTAGGACAGTTGCAGCAACATCTGCCTGAGTAGAGTCCTAGCCATTAGTTACTGCCAGGTCTGAGGACTCAGAGCTTGTTCCTTGCTCCAAATTCCACCCTTGACTCCGGGTCCTGAGGGGCTGCGCTGAGTTCACAGTCACCTTCGCAAGGTCCCAGGTTGGCTTAAATGTTCTAATCACACCAGCACGGGGCAGGCTTACCTCAGAGACCCCCAGCTATCTCTTTTCCCCAAAGAGTAGTGGATTTAAAAAAAAAAAAAAAACAGGATGGGGGCTGTTTTCATCAACTTGATTAAAAAACAAATAAATGAAGTGATTTTTCCTTCTAAAGGCTAAGGAAGCACTGGAAGTCCGTAGTTTGAACACTCTGTCAGCGGAAAGAGATCTCCGTAGCAGGGCCAGAGGGGCCTGAAAAACATGCTCTGAACCTGCCCTTTGCCAAGCGCCTCGACAGAACTACTCTAACATCAGTGACCTTAGCCTTGTCCAGTCAACGGTCATTTCCGCGTGCATGACGCATAGGGCTGCCACTCTGACGTTTTTAGGTGCCTCACAGTGACCTCTGATCTGCACTGAAATTCTATATTTAAAATGTTACTCTATCTATGGCCAGTTGGATGTCACAGTATAACTTCAAATCCAGTTAACTCACACTCATCCTACTGTGATGCCCATCTGTCAAACGATATAAAATCTGGATGAAGCTTTGAACCTTCCCTCTATTCAAACGACACACTGAGCATCTAACCATCACTGCCTCTCCTTCCAATACCTGTCGTCGTCGCCTGCTCCCACCTTCAGACGGCCACTGTGCTAGGCTGGGTCCTGGTCCCTCACACTGGAATCACCCGACCTGCGCCTCAGCTTTTGTCCTCATCCACCCACCCTCCTTCTAGCCCGTCTCGCAAACGTCCGCCAATACATCTTCCTAAGTCGCTTCAATACTCCCTTCAGTATTACGGCCAAGAATTTAAACAAAATCCGTTAGCTGTCTCAAGGTCAGGTTGACTTTGATCTTGGGTCCAGTGTTCCTCATGTCTGCACCTGTGTAATAAACACTGTGTCTGCTGTGGTGGGGGCAGATGGACCTTCAGAGTTCCCGCAGTCACATGGGGTGCGGGAACTGCATAGAAACCCGCACGCTCTGGCTCTGGGCCCAGAGGTGCTTTGGAGATGGTGATATGGCCCAGCCCAGGGGCCCTGAGTGGGCTGGTGCCAGGAAACAACGGGAGGCCTCTGCACGGATGGGCCACCAGCAGGGGCTTGACCCACTGCTCTAGCTCACTGTGCGTCCTCCAGACACTTACAAACACCCTGTCTTGGCCAGTTCAGGCCTTAAACAAAGCACCAAATGCCGGGCAGTGTATGAACAACCGACATTGATTTCTCACAGTCTGGAGGCTGGAAGATCAAGGCCTGGTGATTGTAATGACCTGATATGATAAACTGATGCTGACAGTGCAGATTTGGGCCCAAGGATGCGTACTGTTCTAGAAGGAGAACTTAGTTCTTATTTCAAATAAAAGGCTAAAAGAGAGATTTCACATTGGGGCAGAATTGCACTCATTCACAAGATCCAAAATAATTTTATACTCATGGGCACGGGTCACATTTATTTTAAAATTTCTCTTGAATTGGATTATATCAGAGACAATGATGATAAAGCACACACAACCAGGATAAAAAAAAATAGCTCCATCTGCAAAACACTGCTACAAATCTCATGCTAACAACATCTTAGAACATTAATAACCCTTTCTTAGAACGGATCTTGAAACAACATAAACAATTTTCAGATAGCAGTAGCACTTCTATTTCCAGACTCTTGAACCACTAAGAAAAGAGAAAAGCAGCAAAATCCAGTGGGTAGAGGCAGTAGATCTTATTCACATGGATTTTGTTCGAATTTGGCCAGGAATTAACCTCAGAATGTCAGGTCTCCCTTGATATACTTGGAATATACACTGTACGACCCCCAGTGACTGCATTGGTCCCTGTGGAGCAGGTGTCACTTGGTGGCTGAAGAGAGAAAAGGAGGCAGCAGGGCAGATGCGGGAGCATCATGGAAAACGGAGCTGTAGGAAGACAGCGAATGACTTAGCTCTAGAAGACGCTTTTTTAAAGACGTATAGACATGACCTGAGTCCCTTTGGAGCCAGGTATCAAAGTGCAACCCAGAATCAAGAAAAGGAAAACTCTCCCAATTCATCTGCGGGGAGGACTGGAAAGTCACTGTGAGAACTCAGAGGGGGACATGAATGACTCCTTTGGTTGCAAGGGACAGAAACCCAACTTGGACTAGCTTAACAGAAGGCATTTTATTATGTGTTATGGGAATATCAAAAGAAGCAAAGAACAAAATGGATTTTGGAGTCAGGAAAGGCCAAAGCCATAGACTTAACTGTCAGCAGGACTCTGCCCGCATCACCTGTGTCTGCTCCTTGATACATGAATTCCTTATTCTTCTTTCCCTTTGGAAACCATGTCTTCCTAATTCTCTGGTCCACATGGCCGGAAGAAAACAAAACAAACACAACAGAAATCTACATCACTTAACCTACCAGGTTTCAGCTCTGCCACTGCGTCTTCTCAGCTTCAGTTTCAAAATTTGACCTGAGTGAGATTGTGTGTTCAGAGACTTGATGCACCTATGATAACCATAGGGGTAGAAAGTTCCCAGAACAGTGGGGAGACTAAAAGACAAGCTACGAGGGACAGGGTTGACACCATTCCTGAAATAAGATTAGGATACCCAACTGAAGCAGGGATATTGATTCCACTAGCAAACTCTAGGGCAGTTAGTGTGAAGATTACAACAATTCCAGGGTTTGCCCAGGATGCATGAATGTATATAGTTGAGCAGGCAAGAAAACAAGGGCAAAAATGAAAAAGAGACAGTGTGGTAAGCTTACGAGGCACACTCTGTCAGCCTCAGGAAATCACTGGCTTCTGTTTTAAGAAGGGGAGGGACACAGGCTTTACTGGCCATACGGACACAGAAGGCAAGGACTTGGGATCTCAGGAAGGGAGCTGGGACTGAGGAAGCCACACAAAGCCGGAAGGTTCATGTGTCTAAAGCTGAGTGAAGTGTGGACTAGAAAGACCACCCGGATGCCCAGGAAGACAAGGCTACCTTAGCTTGAGGTGAGGAAATTGCCTCCAAAATCCATAAGCACAGGGCTGCTCTTGCAGTTTTAACTTATGCTACATGAAACAAGAATATCCAAGCCAAGGAGCTCACAAAAACAAAAAAATGTGGTCTTGGCCAGGAAGACTCCCAGAGCACCTCACAGAGCAAACCAAGACCCTCCTCAATCATTCCTTCAACTAAAGCCATGCAGGACCCTCACGATAAACTCTGATCATGGTCATCTTTGAATATTTCCCCATGAAGTAGAGTTGGTGGATACAATTATCAGCAGAAATGGAGTACAAAAACTTTAGACAATAGAGCCATATCATATACAGTCTTTAAATCAATTGTTTAAAATGACTAGAAATGTAATAAGAGTACAGGCACCATAATAAAAAATGGAAAGATTGAAAAGAACCAAAGTGAAACTAGAAATAAGAGTAGTTACTGAACATAAAGAGTCAATTGATGGGTGAAGAGCTGAAGAGCTGATTAGAAACAGCTGAAGATAGGATTAGTGAACTGGAAAACAGATATGAAGAAATCATCCAGAATGTAGCTCATAGAGTTGAAAGGATGAAAAATGTGAAAGAGAGTTTAGATGACAGACTAAGTCTAATATTCATTTAATAGGAATTCCAGAAGAAGAGAAATCCAAGAAAATGTAGAAGAGGGACTATTTGAGGGGATATTAGCTAGAAATAACCAGAAGTAGGGGGAAATTTAATTGTCATTGATGGAACAAAATGAGTTCTAGAAAAGTTAAATAATAATAAATCCATACTTTATACTAAGTCTCCAGGATGGTACACACAATAATCTTTCTCAATTGGTGGGCTTCATTATGAACCTTTATCACATGGTGGTGGGCTCTAGGTAAATACCAGTGCCCATGTCCACTCCTAGAGACTTGGGTTCATTTAGGGCGGGGGGAGGCAAAAACAGGAACACCAAAACACAGGCCCCAAGTGACTCTGAGATGCAGCAAGAATCCAGGTCCACTTTTTCACATATTACTCATTTGTAAGTACTACTGTCAGCTACTGGCCATTAACTTTGTCATGGTGTTCGTCACTGAAAATAGATCTTTAACTCTGATGAAAATAAATTCACCCAAGTTTTTTTTGTCTAGTGTTTTATACTTTCCAAATTTTGTCTAAAAAGTCTTTCCCCAAACAACCACTGGCATTTTTCACAGAACTAGAACAAAAAATTTCACAATTTGTATGGAAACACAAAAGACCCTGAATAGACAAAGCAATCTTGAGAACAAAAAATGGAGCTGGAGGAATCAGGCTCCCTGACTTCAGACTATACTACAAAGCTACAGTAATCAAGACAGTATGGTACTGGCACAAAAACAGAAAGATAGATCAATGGAACAGGATAGAAAGCCCAGAGATAAACCCACGCACCTTATCTTTGATAAAGGAGGCAGGAATGTACAATGGAGAAAGGACAGCCTCTTCAATAAGTGGTGCGGGGAAAACTGGACAGGTACATGTAAAAGTATGAGATTAGAACACTCCCTAACACCATACACAAAAATAAGCTCAAAATGGATTAAAGACCTAAATGTAAGGCCAGAAACTCTCAAACTCTTAGAGGAAAACATAGACAGAATACTCTATGACATAAATCACAGCAAGATCCTTTTTGACCCACCTCCTAGGGAAATGGAAATAAAAACAAAAATAAACAAATGGGACCTAATGAAACTTCAAAGCTTTTGCACAGCAAAGAAAACCGTAAACAAGACCAAAAGACAACCCTCAGAATGGGAGAAAATATTTGCAAATGAAGCAACTGACAAAGGATTAATCTCCAAAATTTACAAGCAGCTCTTGCAGGTCAATAACCAAAAAACAAACAACCCAATCCAAAAATGAGCAGAAGACCTAAATAGACATTTCTCCAAAGAAGATATACAGACTGCCAACAAACACATGAAAGCATGCTCAACATCACTAATCATCAGAGAAATGCAAATCAAAACTACAATGAGATATCATCTCACACCGGCCAGAATGGCCATTATCAAAAAGTCTAGAAACAATAAATGCTGGAGAGGGTGTGGAGAAAAGGGAACACTCTTGCACTGTTGGTGGGAATGTGAATTGGTACAGCCACTATGGAGAACACTATGGAGGTTCCTTTAAAAACTACAAATAGAACTACCATATGACCCAGCAATCCCACTACTGGGCATATACCCTGAGAAAACCAAAATTCAAAAAGAGTCATGTACCAAAATGTTCATTGCAGCTCTGTTTACAATAGCCCGGAGATGGAAACAACCTAAGTGTCCATCATCGGATGAATGGATAAAGAAGATGTGGCACATATATACAATGGAATATTACTCAGCAATAAAAAGAAATGAAATTGAGTTATTTGTAGTGAGGTGGATGGACCTAGAGTCTGTCATACAGAGTGAAGTAAGTCAGAAGGAGAAAGACAAATACTGTATGCTAACACATATATGTGGAATTAAAGAAAAAAAAATGTCATGAAGAGCCTAGGGGCAAGACCAGAATAAAGACACAGACCTACTAGAGAATGGACTTGAGGATATGGGGAGGGGGAAGGGTAAGCTGGGACAAAGTGAGAGAGTGGCACGGACATGTATACACTACCAAACGTAAAATAGATAGCTAGTGGGAAGCAGCCGCATAGCACAGGGAGATCAGCTCGGTGCTTTGTGACCACCTGGATGGGTGGGATAGGGAGGGTGGGAGGGAGGGAGACGCAAGAGGGAGGAGATATGGGAACATATGTATATGTATAACTGATTCACTTTGTTGTAAAGCAGAAACTAACACACCTTTGTAAAGCAATTATACTCCAATAAAGATGTAAAAAAAAAAAAGTCTTTCCCAAGCATAGGTCACAAAGTTACTTTCCTATAATTTATTCTACTTACTTACAGTTTTACCTTTCAAACTTAGATATTAACGTTATCAGATGTATGCATTTTTCAATAGAAATACAGTTTTATTTCTTTTCAAAATAGAGAGCTGATTTTTCCTAAACATTGTACAAAATAATCTCTCTTTTCCCTCTTGTTTTGTGGTGCCATATTTAATAAATATTAAATCCACAAATATCTCTGAATTCTCTACTGTATTCCTCTGGCTTTATTTCGGTTACTGAACCAATAACATATTGCTTTCATTTCTGTGGTTTTGACGTAGTTCTCATTATCTAATAGGGAAAATATGAAGTTGACTGAGCTTTTATGGGTCTTTTTTCTCCAATATATGTTTTTTGGAACAAGCTTATTGAGTGCTACTGGAATTTTGATTGAGATTGCAATAAATTTATAAAATAGTGAAGAACTGGCATCCTTATAATATTAGGCTGTAACTTAAATTATAGAAGGATGGGGAATACTATTTAGATCTTCTATGTAGTCTATTAGAGTTTTAAAATTTGCTCCATGGTCATTTTTTATTTGTTTTTTGTAGTTCAGCTCCTAGATAGTTTCAAGAGTTATTTGGTATTATGAAGGAAATCTTATTTTTAAGTTTTGTTACTTACTATTGGTGTACTGGTAATTGTAACTAGTTATTACATGCAACAACCTTGCTGAATCATATTAGTTCTAATAGCTTAATGATTCTATTAGTTTTTCCAGTTGAATGACTCAAATCATCTGCAACTAATGAGAGCTTTGTCTTTCCTCTTTCAAGCCCTTTCACTCTCATTTATTTGTCCTTCCTTGTTCTATAGGCCAAGATCCCCAATATTATGTGAAAAGGAGCTGTCAGAATAGTTACCCTTGTCATGTGCCTGATTGTAAGGAGAGTGCTTGTAAAATTTGTCCATTATGTAAAGTATTTGCTCTAAAATTTGGCATATAATTTGGCATATAAGGAAACTCTCCTTTCCATTCCTACATTGCTAGATTTCCTTTTAATTTTAAACAGTAGTGGATGTAAATGCTTCTTCTGTGTCTACTGAGATAATACAAAATATTTTCTCTTATCCAAGTAGTGAGTTAAGTCATTAGATCCTCTGATGTTGAAACGATCCTGCATTTGGGGATAACTATCAATCAGGATGTATTTTTAAGTGCACAGTTGAATGCAGTGGGCCATGGTTTCCTAAGGATTCACACAGGTCTATCCATAACTGAAATGGGCCCATAATCACTTTTTGCTTTATATTCAGCTGTTGCTAGAATAAAAAATACCCTACCCTCATTGTGAAGCAAGTGGAATTCTCATACATTCACAGCTGCTGGGAACATAGAATTGCATGGTCATGTGGAAAATGGTTTGGAAGTTTCTTATAAAGCAAAACATATATTTAATATATGACCCAGAAATCCCAGATGTAAGTGTGTATCCAAGGAAAATGAAAACATATGTTGGCACAAAGAGCTGTTCGTGGATGTTTCTGTAGCTAAATTCATAACAGGCTAAAATTCAGGCAACCAGAACATCCACAACTGGTGACTGTTTACCCCAAGTGTGATAACCATGCAATGGAGCAAACTGCTGGCAGGTGCAACAATATGAGAAAGTCCCAGAAAGCATTAGGCTACACGGAAGAATGCACACACCAAACACACACCGTATTATCCAGCTTATAGGGCTTCCTGAAAAGACACGCAGGGACAGAAATCAAATGTGGCCAGAGCGGGAAGAGGGAATTGACTGCAAAGGGGCTCAGGAGACCTTGGGTGAGAGGAATGTTCCTCAACCCCATTGTGGTGGGACCTGGGAGAGTGGGACGGTCTCTACCGAGATCGTGGTGGGACCTGGGGGAGGGAGATATTCTCTAGGTGTTTTAATGCCCAAAGCATAAAAAGAGACCTCTTTTCAATATCACACACCTTATGTGCATACAATGGAGCAATCCTGAAAAAATAAATAATAACCAGATGGGTTTTATTCTAACAGTAACAGAAGAATACACCAAAACTAGGCAAGCACTGTAGGTTCTAAGTCCAGACTTGGTCACACTCGGTACACATCTAACTTGTAAATCTGTTGCTAACAGCACAGGTTGCTAAAGCGCTAAATGTTTCTGTTCGTTGCTTTCCTCATAATCGTGAAACATCGCACAGCCTCCATCTGCCTCGATTTCCTCCATTAGGGAGACAAGTGTTTAAATGTGTCCTTTGTGTCAGTGTTTCCACAAGCTCTGAGGCCCGTTTCTTCATTCAGTCAGAGCCATCTTCCAAGTTTGCAACAAGAGGGGCGAGTCAAACAGCTCTGCCTACTATATTTTATTGTCTAAACAGGTCTGAAAATAGCTGCTTTTCTCTAAACACAAGTTTCTCTAGAACCTTCGTACTTTCCTTGTCCCCCATACAAAAATGTACGGTCCACTGTTGGTAGTAGGTGGCAGAGCACAGGCGCCGGGCACAGGTCGGGTCAGGCTGTGGGGTTCGAACCTCGAGCTGCCCTTCAGCAGCCGTGTCCTCTCAGTGAAGTTACACAAGATCATCTGCCTCAATGTTTTCATCCATAAAATCGGGACAAAGTTACCTAACCTCTTCTGCCTCAACTTCTTTATCTATAAAACGGGGATGAGACCAGCATCTACTTCAGGGGATCTGAGAACTAAGTTAACATCAATAAAGTCTTAGAACAGTACTTGGCATATAGTAAAGACTATTATTTTATCATCTAAATATCGCCCTCCTCTGTGACAGCCAGGAATATCTCCTGCATTTTGGTTAGAATGTGAGAAGGTGCCATGATGTGTAAGTGAGCTCCACGTGCAAACTAAGGAAAGCATTTCAGAGAGAGAAGGGGCACCAGCTTGAAGACAGCAGGGAAAGCCTGGCTTGGCTGGACATCAACCCTCAATCCTTGGCTGACCCGTCAGGAGCCGGACAGGGCCTTCTGGCCTTTGCCTGCTGTGAGAGCTGCCACCCCCAGACAATAGGACCGACTTGCTTGTGAAGGGTGGTAAACCCCATGAGCGAGGTCCTAGGTCAACAAGGAACGAGGAGAAAGTGAGTAACAAGAAGTAACCAAACGTAAGCCATAACCGTCATGCGAGTAAAATCCGAACATTTCCAATGCACTATTTTTCCTGCATGAATCCAGCATAAGATACAATGTTTTTCTAATTTGGCCTGTGGGGTTATCTACAAACCATCCTTTCACTAGATGTCTTTCCTAAATGTAAGTAAATCCCCAAACTCAGAGCATCCTTGCAAAACAAACAAACAAAAGCAAAGAAACAAAACAAACAAAAGCAAAGAAACAAAAAAAAAAAAACCAAGAAAAATCATCGCATTTACTCTGAGCATGCGTAAATCTCTACTTCAATCCTGCTTAGTAGGTTAGAGTTAAGGGCAATTAATGAAAAATGCTGTAAAAGAAGCATGTTTAGTCTTATTTGCTTAAAACTATTTGATTTGAAAATCGTCCCAATAGCTGAACACTTTCACACCCAGAGACCCATGACTCCATGCTCCCCAGAAAACCCATCTACCCCTCCCAGCCAGAGGTGACGAGGAGATCACGGGAACGCCAGATGGGAAATCCACCTTCCACACGTCCTGTGACGTGGTGGCGTCCCTGGTCGTTAACGCCACCGCTAACAGCATGGACGCAAAGGGAGAGAAAGCCCCTATACGTTGCTGGCGTGAAGGGAGAAAGGCATGTCACTGTTTAATTGTCAGGCTTGGGTTCCTGCCTAATTGAAACACAAGGCATATCTGTGCCAAGACGAATCAGCTGCCAGACTCTCCGGCACAGCTGTTGTTTGCCTTGGGCCTGGTAAGAATTTGCTCCGCTCACATGCTTTGGGAGACCGTGTGGTAGATGAGGGGGCAGGTCTGAAACCTCCATGAAAAACTTACTGTTCAGCCTTGCCCATCAACAGAAGAAACTTAAAATGAAAACAGACTTTCAAATGTTCTCTAAAGCAGAATTTTAAGATTATATTCAATGCTGTTCTTATCCAGTTACTTCAAACAGGACAGTGAGTAGAAAAGGAGAAATAGCAGTATGAAAATTAGCTCTCTTTATGGGGACAGTATGATGGGTTGGGTTTGATCTTTTTTAATCCACTATTAAAACCCCCTTATCCTATTACATTTCTATATTTTGTTTGGTAGCCAGCACGAAAACAAAAGGAGAGCTCTCCAACTCTCTTTCCCCTTTTTTAACCTGGCACAAAACTTTAGAGGATAGCATGGAATCAAATCGTAAGAAGACCAAGGATAAAGCAACCTAAACGTCCATCGACAGATGAATGGATAAGGAAGATGTGGTATGAATGTACAATGGAATACTACTCAGCCATACAAAAGAACAAAATAATGCCATTTGCAGCAACATGGATGGACCTAGAGATTATCATACTAAGCGAAGTAAGTCAGACAGAAAAAGACAAATATCATATGATTTCACTTATATGTGGAATCTAAAAAAAAAATGATATAAATGAACTTACAAAACAGAAACAGACAGAGATACAGAGAACAAACATGGTTACCAAAGGGGAATGCGAGGGTAGATAAATTAGAAATTTGGGATTAACAGATACACACTACTTGTGTGTATATATACATAAAATAAACAACAAGGACCTACTGTATAGCACAGGGAACTATATTCAATATCTTGTTAAAAAAAAAAAAAAAAGCAAGGATTTCCCTGTGATTGAGGCAGAAATAGTGCAGACTCACAGGCAAGTGGACCAGTTACCAGTTATGGAACCTCTGGTAAATTATCCAGCCTCTCTGTACCTCAGTTTTATCATCTGTCAAGTGGGGTCAGTACTGTAACTGTGTTCCAGATTGGGGATTGAGGTACACATATGGCAAGTACTAATATAGGTGCAAACTAACGTATGTAACACCTCCACAGCAGAAACCTTTAACAGTATCTCCACAGAGGTGCTTTGCCTTGACAGAGGCAGTTAAGTGCAAGGATTTAGTTTGGATTAAAAGCCTAAAACTAGCTTATATTTGAGAGTGTTAGTTTCACAGGCCATCACGGCAGAGAAAAGCTGGAGAAGGCACCGCACCACTGTTCCCCCGTTGCAGCCTGGATGGTCACCTGTTTCGTTTTACGGATTTCAGAAAAGAAAGTCCCACGCTGTAGCATCGCCCACCTCCACGGTATGTAACCTGTCTCTCCCACAGGGCACCGGTCAGATCATGCCCGTCTCAGCCCGTTGTCTGATTATCCAGGCCTCATGGGGGGTCCTTGGCTATTACTCAGATCCCACTCGTGGTCAGTTAACTCAGAGCTTCCGGGATGGGTCTGGGTACCATGGTTTCCGAAATCTCTCCAGACGGTCCCACCATGGGCCAAGGCTAAGCTCTCCAAAGACTTAAATTCTATAATTTAATTACTTCTCGAAGTCTCTAATCCAGGGTAAATATTTCCACGTCGTTTAAGTTTGCTGAAGTCTGACATGTGGAAATATTTTGTGGTTGTCCTTCTGGCTTTGCCCGTGAGCCGTTCCTGTAACTCAGCTCCACCAGCCCCGGCCCAGCACGGGTCTCTGCCCTGTGCTCTGCGGGAGGTGGCTCTGGGCCTGGGTGGGATTTGGATGGAGACACAGGGGTCTGCCCTGGCTAGACTCCCCCGGACGGCTCAGCACTGAGCCGCTAACCCAGGGAGGCGTTCACTGTGGAACAGCCCATCCTCCACACAGAGGCTTCAGGATGAGCGGGGGGGCAGGGTCACCCAGCCATCGGGGACGCCACGGGACATTTCCTCCGCACAGAGGCTTGCAGCAACTGTGTCCTTCCTGACCCAAAAACTTCCTGCGCCGTTACTAGAGGTAGTGTGACCCGTGTGCCCTGGACTCCTGCAGGGCAGGTAAGGCCAGGAACTGGCTGCTCTCCACCCGGGAGCAGACAGGCCCTGGGGAGGGGAGGGGTACTTAACAGATCTGCTTGTCTCCAGGAGGCTTTGGGAGTCTGCAGGGTGAGGCCCAGGGAATGAATCCCTGCTGCTCAGGGTCAGCGTGGAGATCTGGCTGTGCCGGGGGTGGGATCTGGGTATCGGGGGGGATCTGGGTGTGGAGGGGGTCTGAGTGCAGGAAGGGGTCTGGGTGCAGGAAGGGGTCTGGGGGGCAGGTGGCCGGGGGCAGGAAGGGGTCTGGGGGGGGTGGCCGGGAGCAGGAAGGGGTCTGGCGGGGCGGTCGGGGGCAGGGAGCTTTTCCGACTCCCAGCGCTGCCTCCTCAGGGCTGGGAATGGGCGTGCAGTGCTTCCCGCTTGAAAGGAAAGGATCCACAGACCTGCCAGAGTCCACTCACGGGCCGGCGTGGGACTCCCGGTTCTGCAGCTTCCATGCAGATAGAAGTGAGATGCTGGACCAGACACCATCCCAAGGGCTGCTCTCCCCACACCTCACACTCCGCAGACGCAGCCCACTTGGCATTCCAGACCCCAGCTCAGAAGGGCAGAATCTGTGCTTCAAATAACTAGAAGAACGTGCGGTATTTCTACTTATCCAATATCTCTAAAGAACCAGCGACTCTCTTCATGGCCTGGAAATCTCCAGAGTGAAGCATTGTAACCTTGACCTGCCTAAAACTTCACCTGTGTTGATGACAGGGCCCAAGTTCAGGAGCTGAACTTCCAAGTGGATAATCAACTTTATGGGCTAGTCTAAACTCTCCATATATCACTGACCACACACACACACACACACACACACACATGTACTGCTGCATAAAAAGAATCAGACTGAGATAATCACTCACATATTTTATCGAGTAGAGACCCTTCTCACTGTTACAGAACCCAAGAATTTTTTCTGAAGGAGAAAAAAGTTACTGAACAGTGTATGGGAATTTCAGCTTCCTGGGAAATGGACGACGTCGGTTTGCAGCCATCACCTGAGAATGAACCGACCAAGGGAGAAGGCGGCCATTTCCTCAACAATAACACCCAGAATTTTCATAGGTTTTCATAGACTAAGTGAAGTCAAATTTATGGCAATGAATCTGGAGATTGCCTATTTTGGGGGTAGGGTGAGGGTAAGATTACTTAGGAATTGTTTTTTAAGTTTGCAGACTACATCTGAAGTGTGAAATCCCAAATTCCTAACCTCTCTTACAGTTCTATTATTCAACATCTAAATGAAACTTCTAGTTAAGATCAAGTTTTTAATTAAAGATTTGAAGCAGCTCCTTTATTTCAAACATATAGAAAACTATATATAAAATATAACAAGAGAAAAATAAACTGGCATAGCTAGGCTCCAAACAAGGCAGTTCTTCCATGAGCAGAAATGAAACAGAAACACAAGCTTATGCCTTGAGCTCCCAGCTTCGGGCAGGGAGTGAGTCTCCACAAAAAGACTGGAGCCCAGGAATGGTGGGGACTCCCGGGTTCCTGAAGGGAGGCTGACATTTACACTAGGGCCTGGTGCTGCAGTTTGAGCTAAACACATGCCTAACGGAGACCCAGCGTCGTCAAGGGAGAAGACCCTGACATAAGCTGACAGATGACCAGAACTGGGGTCTTCCTGTCACGGGTTCTGCGCTTGTGTCCCAACAAACTTGGAAAGAAGCAATTGCAAAAACCAAATTCAGGGAGAGAGCAGTGGAGAAAGAGAAAGGGAAAGACCAAGCATGCTTCTTGACCAAAAATAAATCTGTAAATTAAAATCACAAAAACACATTTAAATTGAATGCTAAGACAGATAACCAAATAACAGCTGGAAGATAACTGCATTCCAGGTCAATCTGAAATAAAAAAATAGTCTGAAGAGTAACTGAAAATAAGTTATGCTTATAATCCCCAAAGAGATGAATGAACTATAGCCAAATGTAAAAAAAGAAATTATTTTACAAACTGCAGTAAAATGTAAGAAGGTGGATACGTAAAAGAACATACTGGAAATTTAAAAATGGATACTAAAAAAGTGGCAGAACATTTCCTGAAAGGACGAAACACATTTGAAAAAAGTTGGTTGGAATATAATATTGAGGAATCACCCAAAATTCAGCTTAGAGAGACAAATTGATTTTAAAATATAAAAGATCAGCTAAGAGCCATGGATGATACTTTAAGGGTTTCAAAAATATATCTAGGGCTTCCCTGGTGGCGCAGTGGTTGAGAGTCCGCCTGCCGATGCAGGGGACGCGGGTTCGTGCCCCGGTCTGGGAAGATCCCACATGCCGCGGAGCGGCTGGGCCCGTGAGCCATGGCCGCTGAGCCTGCGCGTCCGGAGCCTGTGCTCCGCAACGGGAGAGGCCACAGCAGTGAGAGGCCCAAGTACCGCAAAAAAAAAAAAAAAAAAAAAAAAAAAAAAAATATATATATATATATATATATATATAAAAAAGAATCCAGAACACAATAATAAAGGCAGTTTTGGAGAAACAATATTTGAAGAGGTAACAGATGGCAAATTCCTTACCAGCAGCATTAGATATCAGGAAGCAATAAAGTAATATTTTCAAAGTGTTAATAATAATATTATTATTAATATGTTAATACTATGTCAATCTAGAAATGTATACCAAGCTAAACTATCATTTAGGAGTGACAGCAAAATGAGGACATTTTCAGGTATACAAAGACCAAGAGATATTATCACTTACTTTCAATACCTCAAGGAAAAAAATAAAGAGATATTATGAAAAGATGTCTTGCAGCAAGAGAAGGTAACCTAGAGGAAGAAACAAGACAAAAAATAACAGACACAGAAATCGATCAAAACTCTAGACAGTAATACCACTCGTTACACCACATCAGCCTCTTGGGATCTTTTTTCTTGTCCAGGTGGAAACAGAGATACAGAGTAGCCTTAAATTCTTTCATTAAAATGTATAGTTAAGTATATACATTACAGTATTAAGGGTAATAGTTAAAAACGGGGATTTCCCTGGAGGTCCAGTGGTTAAGGATCTGTCTTGCAATGCAGGGGACGCCAGTTCGATCGCTGGTCAGGGAACTAATATCCCACATGCCTCGGGGCAACTAAGCCCACGTGTCACAACTACAGAGCCCACGCACTCTGGAGCCTGTGCACCACAACTAGAGAGAAGCCCACACACCAAAACGAAGAGCCCGCGTGCTGCAACTAAGACCCGACACAGCTAAAAAATAAATAAACAGATAAATAGATATTTTTTAAAGGGTAATAGTTAAAACAAAACAGAACTACAATCTTCAGCTTCCAACCAACACTGGGAAAAATATTTAAAAATCAACCTCTCAGAGGTAGAAAGGGAAACAAAAGAATCAAAGCACAGGATGAAACACGGCAAAACTGATTTGTAAAAGTAAGTCTAAACATTATGTATCAGTAGTCCAAAATATCACGAATGGGTAAATTCTCCAGTTAAAAGGCAGCAACTATAAAATTAAGAAATTCAACTAGAGAGACTGAAAGTAAACAGATGAGAAAATTATGCCACATAAATATTAACCAATATAAAGTTGGTTTACTGCTGTTAATATAAGATAAAAGAAAATTAATTTAACTCCAAAAACATAAGTGGGAAATAAAATGAATGAAAAATAATAATACAAAGCAAAATCCCTGGGAAGACCAATGATCACAAACTACACACAGAGTGTCAGGACACCTAATGCAGAAGCTGGAAGGGTTACAAGGAAACACTGAAGAAGCATAAATGCAGAGGCAGATTTTAATTCATCCTTATTACAAACCCACAGGTCAAAGGGCAAATGTAATCAATTATAAGGTTTCAGAAGATCTGAAAAACAGCATCAAGTTTGATCCAAAAGATATGACATAATGGATATTAAGTAGAATCCTGTAACAACAGATGTATAATATATGCATTTTTTTCAGAAACACATG
The DNA here is from genome assembly GCF_937001465.1 of Orcinus orca. Lineage (NCBI taxonomy): Eukaryota > Metazoa > Chordata > Mammalia > Artiodactyla > Delphinidae > Orcinus > Orcinus orca. The sequence continues at coordinate 692,524 of NC_064570.1, read as the reverse complement.
GAAATTTTATGAAAATTAATGAAGAATCAGGTCACTATCCCAGGGACTAGGTCAGAAATGTAAACAAAACAAAACAAAACAAAGCAAAGCATTCTTAAGTCATTCATTGACTACAAAGGAAACTGTTATAGAAATTTTAAAATCGTTAACACTAGATGAAGACAGAAGTACTTCGTGCCAAAACTGAAACTAAACTGGTACTTTGAGAGAAATTTATAGGTTTAAACGTGAACATTAAGAGAGAAAATAGTCTGAAAATAAGTGAAATATTCAACTGAACAAGCTAGAAACGTACAAATGAATGGTACTAAACATAGGAGGAGAGGAAAAAGACAAGAGCAAAAATTAAAGAAAAAGTAGAGAAATCCTAGTGAGGATCAGCGAGGCCAAAGGCCGTTCCCCTGAAATGACTAATGACGCCCACACCCTTTCCAGCAGCCAGCACTCAGGATGGAGGATGGAGAGAAGCCTATGACCATGAAACAATACACAGCGTTTGCCAACGGCAGCAAATGCCAAAAGTCGGCTCAGAAGCATCTGTCCCACGGCCTTGGAGGCAGCTCCATCATTGTCCCACGAAGGTCCTGAACTCAGGGCACTTCCTCTCCCACCCAAAGTGCTTTTCTCCAAACTCGCAAGTGTTACCACCACTCAGCAGTTCCTAGGTCAAAAACCTATAAGTTCTTCGCCTTCTGTCTGTGGTTGCTTGTGCAATAACAGGAAACTGGATATAAAGGCGAACGTTATTTAAAATATCTTAAAGATACTACACAACTAGCAATATGCTAAAAAAACCTCTTTTTTCTGCATGCAGAGAAGAAACTTTATAAGAGCAACATTCATGCGTATGCATGCTGTTAAATCATATGCCACGTGTTTAATGTGGCTTTTAAAATAGTATGTACAGGTATTTGTGAGTTTTGCAAAGGCTTTTGAGACATGATGATCACATCTAGCAACATGGTTAAAATAGGGAAAGATCACTCGATCTTCTGCTCAGCGGGTAACCCGGATGCATCTCCCCTCACCAGACAAACACACACGCTCCGCAAGACGCAGGTGTGAGGTCCTCACCTCCTGGGATCCTGCTGCTTTCAGCTGCTAGTTACAGGGCGACACAAAACGAACCAGCTTGTTTCACTTGCTTGCGCACGTGGGGATGGAGCACAAGGATGTAGGGTTTCCTTTTCCTTTTTAATCAGTAATCCAAAGCCAAAAATGATTTGGTACATGTTATTATCACGCTGCACTTCCAACTATGCTTGGGGACGATGAGCAGTATATTAGTCTATGAAGCCAGACACGCAATAACCAGGCATTTGCCACATTTTCCTTGGAATCTATATATATTTAAAAAAGAAAGCTGCATTTCAGTTACGGTTCCGTGTGGTATCTTGGGCAAGATACCTTCAAGAATCCCAAGTTTCCCTCACAAGAAGTGGTGATAATGATGCCTTTCCCACAGTGTTGTCGTGGAACTGAATAGGCAGGTGTGGAAAGGTGTGAGACCCTCAGTAAGACGAAAGAAGGCAGGTTTGGGTTGGTGGGGATTAAATTCCAGCATGGAGAATTCGCCAGACTGAGAATATGCACAGGAATCATCAGAAATGTACTTCCTGTAGCACAGGAGTTTCCTCTAGTAAACGGGGAAGAAAACTGTTAAATGAGGATTCCGAACGCGAAGAGTTACAGCACTTCCTCTCTGGGCAGAAAGGTTTACAGGAACGGTGCTGCAGGTAATCAGTACACTTGCTACAACAAGCACAGAGGCATTTATTAGAATGTGCCAGTTACACGCTGGGTGACTCACAAGACGTAATCACCCCTTGAAGTACTCACACTGCACCACACGATGCTGATGCAGAAATTGTACAAACGTTAAATAAAATGTACACCCAAAACTCAAAATTGTAAGTAAAATTTATAAATGGGTAATGGGATACAAAAATTGAATCCTGTAAGTTATAAGTATATAAGAACATTGGAAGTTAAATATAAACATATATAGGTAAGCTATGAGAAAAGCGTTTATTAGATATACTGCTGATGTATAATTTAAAGTTTCTTACTTCAAAAACTATTTGAAACTGCTAAAAATAAAAGAGGATGAAAATGGAAAACGACCAGCTCATATATTAACTAATGAGGAAATAAATTTATCAGAATCATGACAGAATTGACATCAAAACAGTTGATATGATTTGTTATTTAAGTTTTAAAGAAGACAGTCAGAATCCCGGCAATGATGGCTGATTAGTTGGTATATGTAAGTCCATGAGCTGCGTGACTCAGTCAGGATGTCAACTCTCCCCACGTCGGTCTCTGGGTTTAATACAATTGTTCTCAAGCGCCCAGCTTTTTATTTTATTTTTTATTTTTTTGTATATATAGACAAGCTTCTTCTAAATGTTATACAGAAAGGCACAAGGCCTAGAATAGTTAACGCTGAAAAAGAGACATAAAGTGGGAAGAATTACCCTCCCCAATATTAGGGCTCACAGTGTTCAGGCCAGACGGAGGGGGCCATGTGTACGTCGGGCGGTTTCCGGCAGCACCCCAGCAGCTCCGAGCAGCTGAGTCAGACCTGTGCCCGGCGGGGCTGGAGGAGCAGCCCCCAGAGGGAAGCCCAGACTCTGTGATTTTGGGGTGTGGAGTCATGTGTAACCAGTGCCACACACATCACCGTCCCTCCCCACCTAAAGCGGCCCAGAAGACCTTCCCTCGCCGCAAGATGGGGAACCCATTGGTGAGGGAGAATGACGTTTCTGAAAAAGCACGTGCCTGGGTGGCTGGCAAACAGGGCCCTCGTTTCACGGGAGATGCCGGGAGCAGCGTCTGCAGAGGCCACGTGGCCGCCTTGACCCTGGGGAGAGGGGTCTCCATCCCAGGGTCTGACCACGGCAAGGCTGGGGTAGCCCACTGACCACGAGGGGTCCCAGTAACACACACAGCTGGACCCACTCGGTCCTGTGCACACGCCCAGGAGGAGGCTGGAAAGGGGGCTCGGTGACAGGTGGCCTCAGCCCGAAGTCCGCCTCACGGTGGACCTGCTGGCCTGTGACTCCCGGGCTCCCAGGTGCACACGTGCACCAACCTGCACAGCCGCTGGCAGTGCCCCCAGCTCCCTCTCTGCGGGACCGGCCACTGGAGGGAAGGAACTAGACTTGTCCTCAGCAGAAGATCGAAGCCAAAAGCAATAGCGCATTCCCGGGGGGACGGCAGAGATCAGCACCGCTCTCAACCACTTGGAAAATGAGGAGCTTCTAGTTCCTATGATCCTGATTTGGCCTGCGTGCAATACCTGCCCCTTGGAAAACAAAGGCGTATTTTATATGCTTAACAAGATGGGGACCACGTGCAAACTTGCTGTTCCAGGGAGTTCCGCGCTTGCCCGCCAAGCCAGCAACCCCTGGCCGCAGGCTGTCAACCCTGGCAGAGGCTCTGTGTGTGTTTTTACCAGGAGCCACTTATCCTCACATCACAGGGACAGCCGTGTCCCTTCAGCATCTGAGCTGGGATGTCTTTCACTCAGCAGGAAACCTGACTGCCTCCCCCGGTCCCTGGCCTTGAGGGTGTCAGCCAAATAGTATCTGGAGCCGGAAGTCGTGCGTCCTCTGGAGGTGAGACGTGTGAGCCAGAGCGGGGAAGAAAACCCCGAACATCCAGGGGGCCCCGTGTTTCTCAGCGCCCACGCTCTGGGGGACGGCTCTCCCCTCCGGGAGGAGGACGTACTGCACCCCCATCCGCAAGAGGGGGGGAAGAGGCACAAGGGGAAGCGATGAGCCCCTCAGGGCTGCATCAGAAGGAGCCCCCAGCTGCTCCAGGCGGTGGCACCAGCCGCAGGCCCCAGGACCAGATGGCGCCTGGCGATAAGGGTTGAAAAGGAGCTCACGGGGACCCTGAGCCCTCTGTGCACGCCTTGCGGCAGGGATGCTGGGTGTCTGGGGTGCTCTAGCTCCTAGGGTTTCTAGAACAAGGTTCCCATCTAGAACCCACTGGTGTGGGATAGGGACGGCAGGGTGAGAGGCCATGGGGCTCCCAAGGTTCGGGAAGCAGGTGGTGGCCTTTGGCACGTGCACGATCCCACCTGCTGCAAGGCTGCAGGAGCTGGAATCCCTGCCATGGTTTCCCAAGATTCCTGCACCTCCCTGCATCTTCTGCCATCCGGCAGGTCAGATCCACCCACGCTACCTGCAGGTCTAGCAGGAAGGCGTCCGGCGTCCCAGTGGCGTGGAGCCAGCAGGCAACCACATAGCGGGAGAACCAGGGGTCGTTTCAGGCCACTGACCTCTGGGGGGGGTTTGCTTACGCAGCGTTGTTTATCTTTTTTTTAGCAATAGCTGAGGAATACCTGCTCCCCACGAGCCATGCAGCAGAGAGTATTCAGTCTCCCTCCACATGCCAGCTATTGTGCCAAGATGAATAAAATACTTTAGGCCACAAACACAACCCTCAGAAAAAAAATTATGCTTAAAGATCTTGAACAACAATTAACAGCCAACAGAAGAAAACACGATGATCTTTCTGACAAGCAGGAGCCGCAGTGCAGGAAGGTGTGTGAAGAGACGGACTGTTCTCGGGCACTAAGACGTGCGGAGATTCTCGTTAGGTGACCAGACTAGCAGAGTGTGAACTGATCCTTTATCTTGCCACATCCTGTTCCATAACTATTGCGGACACACGTGATAAGGTGAAAGCGGTGGCTGGGAGTCAGCTGGTCGGTCACCCAGGAAGCCCGGCGCTGCCCTGTCTGGTGGGAACTTCTGGCAGCCGCCCCCGCAGGCTGGTGCGGAGGCGGGTCAAGCGCTGTGTCCCTGGAGTGATCCCGTCCCGTGCTGGGGGTGGGGACCTGGTTACTGCAGACGGCAGCCGGACACCTCCCCAGCACAAAACGCAAGGACAGGACCAAAAACCACTCCAGGCTGACGGGCAGCCGCCCGTGCGCTCGCCGGGCCGTGGGGCCAGCAAACCTGCAGCCCTCTCGCAGGCTGGAGCCGCAGTCCTGCGCCTGCAGGGCATTAACGATGGGGCGAATGAGTGAGCGGCCCAGCGGACAGGGAGGGAGAAGGGGGCGCGTACACGTGCGCAGGAGAGCAGGCCAGGCGCGAGACCCCCCCCTCGCCGCAGGCAGGATCCCTCTGAGGACCCCGACTGCACGAGACAGGAGACAGTGGCACCGGAGCCCGGGCCCCCGTGTCCTGTGGCATTTATCCCTGGAAAGTTCTGCCACCAAAACGGAGGCTCGACACAGTGTCTGGAATGCGGGCAACTCACATCTCAGGCCTCACCTGGTGAGGTCTGCTCGACACCGCTTCCACTGCTGCCGAAAATAAACGAGCACAAACTTTGTGTCTCAGACAGCAGCAGTTGTCACCACACAGCTCTGCAGGCCAGACGTCCAGAACGGGCCCCACGGGGCTAAGCTCGAGGTGCCAGCCGGCCGCCTCCCCGCTCTGGGCTGACACAGGCCTTGCTCCACCTCTTCCCCGAGTCCACCTCCCCCTTAAGGACGCTGTGTCTACACTGGGCCCACCTGGATGACCCAGGAAAACCTCAACTTCAAGTTCGGTTGATTAGCGCCCCTCATTCCACCTGTCTTAGTCCCCCTTTGCCACGCGCAGTAACATATTCGCAGGGTCTGGGGATTTGGACGGGGATGTCTTTGGGACCCTTATTCTGCCCATTCTTGGATAGCAGCTAAAAACTGAGATTCGGGAGGTTAGCTGAGTCTTCTGTAGGTCAAAGAAAACTTGTGGTAGGGCCCCTGAAATCCCAGTAGCTCGTCCTGAAATGTGCACCTGGCCAAAGGGAAGATCAGATGTTGTCCTGTCCTGAGCTTTATCAGGGCACACGGGGCAAAGACACCTGCCAAGTGCTTCTCTGGCTGTGCCCGTAAGCAAGACTTCTCTGGCCACATCATGAGTGGAGGAGTTGGGCTGAAAATATTGGGATGTCCAGCTGGGAAAACTTCTCAAGCCTTCAGACGACAGCTCAAGTGCAAGTGGAGGAGTGAAGGTGTTCCCGAGGTTAATGAATGTGGTGGGTCACTGAGGGGGTCACATGTACAACCACCACCAAGAAGACTCTGAAGGGTGTACAGCCAATTGCCACAATGTAACCTCCTGAAAAAACTCAGATCGAGGTGGGTACTAACGGGTCCAAAGCTGAAGACAGTACAAATGTATTCACACTCGGGTCAGGAGGATGGTCCTCACCAAGCTAATGATGGGTGACAGGCCCCTCGTCCGTATGCTGTGTAAACATTTCTGGGAAGAAATATGAGTGCAGGCATTCAGGGAATACGATTCTCTCTCCGGCTTCCAAGAGCCATCCCCAGACATACAGCCTGTCATCCATCAGCTCGTTACATGATGAGCTCTTACAAGATGAGAGAGTTTGCAAAAAAAAAAAAATGCAACCTTTAACGTGTAGCTACATGTCTTGGGGACTTTTCAGTGCCTGGAGCCAGCTGACATTTTTAATTTCTGCTGTCATTTCCTGGGTCTGCCCAGTATTTCCACAGCTACATAAAGAATAACCAATGGTCAATTAAACTCTAATCATTAATAATCTTTTTCTCATTATTTTAAACCCATATCAATCTAGCTTGACACTTACACAAGATTTCAGCCCAAAAGCCATAAATTTAAAAGCCCATCTATTTTTTATTATGTCCTTGGTGTAGCATGCTGGGCTCCTATGCCTTTAAAAGGAAGGTTTGCCAATAAGTGGGACAAAATTCCAGTTTAAAATGGTAGTAACTGGTTAAAAGTCTAGATACTGAGGTATTGGCAGGAAGTGTACTGATGTGTCAAATTTGCTTTGAAATGCATCAAAAATCAGATTATTATTGAGTGGATAAAGAGAAAGGCAGATGGATAGTTACGTGATACAGCAAATACGGTAAAATATTAATCCCAGGATCGAAATAATGGGAATTCAACTGCTTACTGCAAAACTCTTTCAACTTTGATGTATATTAGAATACATTCATAATAATTTTGGGAAGCATAGCAGGCTTCTGTCTTAGATGAAAGTATCCTGTTACCCACGCTTAACATCCTCTCAAAGCTTTTATAAAAATCAATTATTTTAGGCTTAGGGTTTCTACAAAAGAAATGAAAACTTTATGCTCTACTTTTCGTGTAATTTGCCAGAGATCCTCAGATGAGATCTATCAACAAAGACAGTATTACTTGGCTGTCATTCCTCATAGTAAGTGGCACATGGGGTTCCATGTGACGATGACCAGGCTACAGCTGAGCAAATTTTCCTATGACAACGAATACCGATTATATAAAAACGTATCAGCCTTAACTTGCTAGTCAAGTTATTGTAGAGTCTTCTTAAGACAGTGATAACTTCCGGTCGGTTAAAAATCACTTGCTAATTGTCAAAATCTAGCTCCATTCAGGGGTTCTCTCTGGGCGGAGAGAGAAAGTCAATGTTGAGTGATTTCCCTGGTGTGCCCGCAGCCACCTGGATGAAGCCACCAACCTCAGCCCACTGGGGCAGCAGCAGCAAGAACCCTTCCTTCAGACGTACATACACACTGACCCCACCGCAGGACTCGGACCATCTAAGTGGTGGGTCGCAGGGCAGAGCTGATACTCAGCCCCAAGTAGACAGCTGGCACTCCCCGGCCCAGGCATCACCCTGGGCTGGCAGCAGTGAACGTCGCTAGTGAGCTTGTTAGAAAGGCAGAGTCCTGGCCCACCCACATCCATTGAATTAGATCTGTGTCTTCAAGGATCTCAGGTTCTCTGAAGGCACTGAAGTCTGAGAAGTGCCGACAGACCCAGTCCCCTCAACCATCGCACCAGTGGCCCCCAGACGTTGTGTGAGAGCAGAATCACCTGGAGAGCTGAGTACGTATGGATTGCTGGGCCTTTCCTCAGAGTTCTGATTCAGTAGGACTGGGCAGGGGGCGGGGTGGTGGGAAGAGTCTGCATCCAACAAGTTCCTGAATGGTGCTGACGCTGCTGGCCCAGGGACCACACTTGAAGAACCGCTGTGCTCTGCGGCACGGCCACCCAGACACCGCCTTAGGTGCTACGTTTATATGGAGGATATAAACGCTACTAACACCTTGCAAGCTGTTAAACTGATAGACAGAGCTTCCAGAAGTTAACCCTATGGTGTACACCTGCACTTTTAGAACATCTTCCTGTCTTCTGTGGAACTGCAATTTCTCTGCAAATGTGCAGTATTTCATCTGAGCTAAAAACTGAAATGCTGCAACTCTAGAAGCTACACCTGGAGGACGTCCAGGCACTGATTTTTCCACTTTAGTCACGTTTCTCTTTGATGGAAGAAAACCGGCATATACACCACGACACCTGTATTTCCAAGGAGACAACCATCAGAAGGCACCGTGTCCCATCACAGTCCGCTGCCCTTCATAACAAACCCTGAGCAGCTGCAAATTCCATCCCATTCACATGCTGACAGGACTCGAAGTAAGGGATCAGAAAAGAAAATTCAAGGGTCTTGTTGGTGCCTATCTGAACAGACAATAGTAAGAACTTTTCCAAATGTCTGAATTATAATCTCTAAACCCTGCCTCTCCTCTAATTGCTGTCTGGAAGCGCAAAGAAATCAGAACATTGTACCAAATGAAGAGCAAGCCTGCTTGAATGAGGGCAAATGCAGTGATTCCAAGACTTAAAAGAGGAAGCAGGGCCCAGTGAGTTTACAAAAGCACATTCACAGGATAGGAATGCGGCGGTACAGGCAAACATAGGTAGAGTAGGTAAAAATACCTACAGTCATCATCTTCAAAAAGTACGCCTCTGTTACACTGAGTCTTCCGGTACCTTGCATTGCTAGACTGTACAGAAGTGGAGTGGATACTGTAGACCAGGTGTGCCCTTTCTAGCCTGGGATATGCGTGGGGCACTGACCGGACTGCTTCCACACTGCTCTTCTGATTTGATTCAGACTCCACGCATTAACTTAATATTCTGAAAATGTGTCTTTATCACTTACTGAGGTCCATGGACTTTAAAAATATCTTACTATGCAGCATATTAACTCTGCATTTATTGCATCTCTGCATGGATTAGAATTTAGTTCAAACAACACTGCTTACATTTCTAATGATGTAAATAACATCAAAGTAAACATAACTTTTTAAATTATTTATGATTTTTTTTAAAAAATTAAAATATTTTGGGGTTTCCCTGGTGGCGCAGTGGTTGAGAGTCCGCCTGCCGATGCAGGGGAGGCGGGTTCGTGCCCCGGTCCGGGAAGATCCCACATGCCGCAGAGCGGCTGGGCCCGTGAGCCATGGCCGCTGAGCCTGCGCGTCCGGAGCCTGTGCTCCACAACGGGAGAGGCCACAACAGTGAGAGGCCCGCGTACCGCACACACGCACACAAAAAAACAGCCTGTACACATGAGCACTGCAACACCGGATGCAATAGAACCATCTGTGTCTATTTTTGCTTTTTTAAATATTAGATATAATGGCTTGAATCACCTTTGATTCTTTATTAACAGAAGGTCATGTTCACTGTTTCAAGAGAAAATATGTTAAAATCAGTGCCTGCCTAGTAGGCCCATCATAGTCTCTTCGTCTTAAAACAACGTCTATTAAGAGAGAGAAAAGAGACAGTGTAAAAAACTAAGAAATGGGAATGCCAAAATATGGACAAAATCACCACCAACTCAAAAGGAAATGGAAATAGACTAAGAAAATGTATCTTCACGAAATAAAGAATATGTGAAAAAATATCCAAAGATATTCCAATTGTTGCATTACAAGCTACCCCCAAAACTTAGCCGCTTAAAATAATACCCATTCTCTTATATTTCCTGGTTTTGTGGGTCAGAAGCCGGGCAAGTCCAGGTGGGGGACCCCTCTGCTCCATGTTGCACTGGTGGCTGTCACCTGCTGGGCTCAGCTGTGCTGCTGAAGGGGCAGTGACACAGCCTCTGCACGGTGGTAACCTTAGCCTGGCGAGGCTTCCACAGCGGGGCTCAGAGTCCAAGAGCAAACATTCTAGTGGACAGAGTAGAAGCTGGGTGGGCTTCCATGCTGGGCCTTAGAAAGCATATGGATCCTGTGGTCATGCTTCCTTGGTCAAAACAGTCATAAGAACACCCAGGTCTATAAGGAAGGGACAGGCACTCTCCTCTTCATGAAGAAGCATCAAATACTTCGTAGCCATGTTTTAAAATTCTACGTTCAGAACCCCACTGTCCAGTCCCTGATAAGAATTTGTCCACTTTGACGTATTCACATATATTCAGAGGCAACAACTTCCAGAAAGTAACTAGGCCTAAGTAGGAGAGTCTAGGACTAGAATAGGACATTTTGAGCAGTACATCACTTATAAATGAGGTTCTAAAGGAAGATCTCTAACAGTAAATGTGCTAGAAATTGTAGTCAGTCATTCACTTGTAGACCTACTTACTATATATCAAGGGTCTACTGTTTGCCAGGTCCTGTACTAAAAGATACAGATGCAGCAATAAAAAAGTTGGACATTTTCTCTGTTCTCACCACTCTGAGAATTAAGGTGCCCAAGAGCACAGGTAAGAAATGGGAAACCCTTTTGTCCAGCAGAGCCCCCACTGGACAGTGCATTTCCCAGTAGCTTCTAGCTGTTATCTCAGAGCCACCTGACAGATAACTAATGAAGAAGTGATGGTCAACTGGCAGTCCACACAGTCTGATTGTTTACAAATTCCAGATCTAGATGAGACTCACTTTACTTCAGGTTGAATTAAGAGAGAAAACAATAAAATCAGCACCTACACAATGAAAACCTAACAAAAGTCTTATAAGAAAAAAATTATATATATACCCCACTCAATTGTGAACATAAATTTTTTAAATGCAAAATAAATTATTATCCAAATAAATCCCTCAGTATATTAAAAGTGTAATACATTAAGACCAAGTTGGATTTACTCTAAGAATAAAGGTTTTAAAAAAAGAAAAAAACACATGATCATTTCAATAGACGGAGAAATAGCATGTGTTAAAATTTAACGTTGAGGGTCTTCCCTGGTGGTGCAGTGGTTGAGAGTCCGCCTGCCAATGCAGTGGACGTGGGTTCGAGCCCTGGTCCGGGAGGATCCCACATGCCATGGAGCAACTAAGCCCGAGAGCCACAACTACTGAGCCTGTGCTCTAGAGCCCGCCAGCCACAACAACTGAGCCCACGTGCCACAACTACTGAGCCTGCGCGCCTAGAGCCTGTGCTCCACGGCAAGAGAAGCCACCGCAATGAGAAGCCTGCCCACCACAATGAAGAGTAAGCCCCGCTTGCCACAACTAGAGAAAGCCCACGCACAGCAACGAAGACCCAACACAGCCAAAAATAAAAACAAATGAATTAATTAATTAAAAAACAACAACACTAAGTGTTGGTGAGTATATGGAGCTACTGAAAAATCTCATTCAGGGATGATGGGTCTTTAAATCGGCACAGCATTTTTGGAAAACTGGCTTTATTTACTATAGCTGAAAATACACAAGCCTATGACCCATCAATTCCTGCCCTAGTTACATAAACAACAGAGACATGTGTGAGAATGTGCAAGATAACATTATTTGTAAGTATAAAAACAAAGGAAAATATACTGTGTATCATGTATAAAAAGTTCAAAAACAAGAATATATATATGCTTTAGGGATGTAAGTTTTTAAAATTAAAAATAAAGCCAATGAGGTGATGATCATAAGAGCTAGAATACCATATATATTTTTGGAGAAATAGATATAGGAAATATCCATTGGAAATGGAAATATCCAATATCCATTGGAAATATGGAAATGGAAATAGGTTCTGTACCTATTGGAACAATGCTCAATGATAAGTCACTGAGGTGCACACATTTGTTTTACATACATGCCTTCAATATATTATATTTCACAATAAAAAAGAAAAGGGGGAAGAATAATAGTGAAACAAGATTCTACTTGTAAACAGTGGGAGAGAATTCAAGCCAACAATAAGAAGCACGCTTAATTTTTGAACTCTGCAGATATTTCTGCTAAACTCATATATATCATATCTATGGTTATTGAAACTTCTCTATGGTTAGAAATTTATTGTTTTATAATTTTAAAAGCTACATCTAAAACATGTCAGAATCAAACAAGAATGCTTGCTACCACCACACTGATATAATAGTACTTGGGGATGTTATCTAATAAAATATTGGAATAGAAAAAAATAAGGAGCATAAATCTGGAAATTAGGTGTCAAAATTATCACTCTTTGCATGTTTACTTAAAAAAAACTCAAGGATGCCATGTGAATAAAAATATTGAATGAAAGAATTATCTGCAAACTGACAGCTTTTTCTCATACCAACAATATATTCTTAGGAAATATAATAGAAAAATAGGCTTCATGGACTATTTCATTATTATAAAATAAATATAAATATGCATACATATTTATTATACACTTATCTATTATAAATATTTAAAATAAATAAAATAAAAGAAGGGATAAACTTATAATTTGTAAAAGAACTATATATTTTTAAATAACTTACAAAGAGACACATAAGCAGAAAAGCATATCATGTTCTTGAATGAAATCTTCAAAATTATAAAGATCTCAATTCACTGAAAATTGATCTACGAATTGAATGTAATCCAAGTCAAAACCTCAATATGAATAAATAACTCTGACATTCAGCTGAAGAAATAAATCGCAAGAGTAAGAGGAAAGCAGCAGAAAGATAAGAAACTCCAACTTCTGCCCCTCCATAAAAGCAACGAAAACTTGGCCGGAACTGTCAGAATTCGCTTTTCTTCAGAAGTCGGAAAATTAATCAAAGGGTTACAGGAACCATAAGAGCATTTACTCAACAAAACAGCTGAATCTCAGTGAGAACCACAAGATTTTTGGTGTCTGAGTCACCCCATTCCCATTGCCAACTCCCTTGCTCAGTGGTAGCCGTGAAAATAATTCCCTGCATCTCCTATACTGGATGGAGCAGAACAGACCTCATTTACAAGAATTTTAATCATTTATTTTGACCTATCTGATGTCTCCCTGGAAGACTGGCTCAAAAGGCTTGTCTTTGTTTTACCTGATGCAGAACCGGCCCATGCTAAAGCATTTGTCTAAAACTGTTACAGGCTAATGCTTTCCTTGCTGCTGCCTGGATGACAGATAACATTTGGGGCAAAAAACTCACGAACCAAAAACCTTGGAAGGAAAGGCTAGAGAAGGGAATTGCCACAGTCCTGGGAACTGAGAAGTCCTTGTGCACACCTATGCTGTGCACAGGCTCAGCAAAGGTCCAAAAAGGACCTAAGTGCTCACCTCTGTTCTGATCTGAGGCTCAGTGAAGGAGTGAAGCTAAGACAGAGTTGTATACTTCTTGGCTGAGGACTGAAGGTGTGTCCACACACACACACACACACACACACACACACGCACGCACACACAGCTCCTGTTCCAAGATGGGAAATGATTTGGTTCCGGATATTTAAGGAAATCTCTGTCCAGTCATTGGTTGACAACTAAGTTAACTGTATGGAGACTTCAACGGCTATAAATGACAAATAATACATACAGAATTTACAGAACTCATCCAGAAAGTCACTAAAACACAAATAAAAATGCCTGCTGTAAGCAGCAGTAAAAAATTATCCTGGGAAGGGGAGAGAATCTGGTTTCTAGAGGGATCACCTTATAACGTTCATATAACCCGTTTTCAACAAAAAAGGAAAGTGTGACCCATGCAAGGAAACGAGAAAGTGAGACCCACACACGCAAGGAAGCGGGCACTAGACACTGTCCCGAGGAGGCGCACACGCACGCAAGGAAGCGGGCACTAGACACTGTCCCGAGGAGGCGCACACGCACGCAAGGAAGCGGGCACTAGACACTGTCCCGAGGAGGCGCACACACACGCAAGGAAGCGGGCACTAGACACTGTCCCGAGGAGGCGCACACGCGGGATTGTCTAGACCAAGACTAAATGTGTTCAAGGAGAGAAAGGAAGCTATGCCTAAAAACTAAAGGAAAGTTTGAGAATGATGTCTCACCAAATAGAAATTATTCGGTAAAGAGTGAGAAATTATAAAGAGGAATGAAATAGAAATTCTGACGTTAAAAAGTACAATAGGGCTTCCCTGGTGGCGCAGTGGTTGAGGGTCCGCCTGCCGATGCAGGGGACGTGGGTTCGTGCCCCGGTCCGGGAGGATCCCACGTGCCGCGGAGCGGCTGGGCCCGTGAGCCATGGCCGCTGAGCCTGCGCGTCCGGAGCCTGTGCTCCGCAGCGGGAGGGGCCGCAGCAGTGAGAGGCCCGTGTACCGCAAAAAAAAAAAAAAGTACAATAACTGATATGAAAAACTCACCAGAGGGATTCAACAGCAACTCCAGTTGTTAGAAGAATCAATGAACTTTGAGCTAGGTCAATAGAGTACCCATCTGAGGACTGGATGGAAAAAGAATGAAGAAAAAGGAGAAGAGTCTCAGAAACCTGTGGGACACCATCAGACATACCAGCATTACACATACCGGGAGTCCCACAAGGCAAAGAGAGAGAGAAAGAATCAGAAATATTATTTCAAAAACTATTGGCTGAAAAATTCCCAAATTTGATGAAAACCATTATTCTATACATTCAAGAAGCTCAACAAACTCTAAGTAGAATAAATTTATAGATGTACACCTAGATACATCATAATGAAATTATCCAAAGACAAAAACAAAGAGATGATCTTGAAAGCAGCAAGACAGAAGCAATCCATCATGTACCAGTTATCACAAATGAGATTAACGTCTGAAACCACGGATTCCAAAAGGCAGTGGGGTGCCATACTGAAAGTGCTGAAAGAAAAAAAACCATTTCAACCACCCTATATCCAGAAAGACTACCCTTTAAAACGAAGGAGAGGGGACTTCCCTGGTGGCCCAGTGGTTAAAACTCCGTGCTTCCAATGCAAGGGGGCACAGGTTCAACCCCTGGTCAGGGAACTGAGACCCTGCATGCCGTGCTGTGTGGCCAAAAAAAAGAAGAAGAAGGAGAAATTAAGAAACCTGCAGATAAAAACCAAAAGGGTCTGTCATGAGCAGACATACCCTACAACAAATGCTAAAGGGAGCCCTTCAGGCTGAATAGAAAGACACTAGATAATAACTCGAGTCCACATGAAGAAATAAAGAGCACCAGTAAAGGAGACTAAATAGGTAAATATAAAAGAATAAATGTATGTTTGTTTGTAACTCCTTGTATTTTTAATCTGATATAAAAGACAGATATATAAAGCAATAATTATAAATAATAAATATAAATCTATGTTTATGGGCAAGCAATGTATAAAAGAGAGAGAGAAGACACAAACTAAGGAATGAAAGAGGAGACATTATGCTGACCTTACAGAAATGAAAAAGGCTGTAAGGGAATACCATGAACATTTGTATGCCAACAAATCAGATAGCCTGGATGAAATGGAACAATTCCTATAAATGCACAAACTGCCAAAACTGACTCAAGAAGTAATAGACCTATTAGCTAAGAAGACTGAGTGATGATGATGATGATGATGATGATAATTACAACTTCCAACAAAGAAACACTGAGCACTCAATATATTTATTGGTGAATTCTGCTAAAACTATAAAGAAGAATTAATACCAATCATTCTCAAATTTTCCAAAAAGAAGAGAAGTGAACGCTTTATAACTCATTCTATGAGGCCAGTATTTCTCTGATACAAAAGCCAGACAATGACATCACTAGGAAAGGGAATTATACAGCAATATTCCTCATAAATATAGAGGCAAAAGTCCTCAACAAAATACAGGAGAACTGAATGCAACAACATATAAAAAGGGTTATACCTTATAATCAAGTGAGATTTATCCCAGTTAGTAGAATATAGAAAAATCAGTTCAGGTAATACATCATATCAATAGAATAAACATACGATCATCTCAATAGATGCAGAAAAAATTGAAAAAAAATGCAACACCCTTTCATGATAAAAACATTCAACAAACTAGAAATAGAGAAGACCTTCCTCTACCTGATAGAGGCCATTTATGAAAAATTCACAGCTAACATCATACTTTTTTTAATAAATTTATTAATTTTTGGCTGAATTGGGTCTTTGTTGCTGCACATGGGCTTTCTCTAGTTGTGGCAAGTGGGGGCTACTCTTTGTTGCGGTCCGTGGGCTTCTCATTGCAGTGGCTTCTCTTGTTGCAGAGCACAGGCTCTAGACATGAGAGCTTCAGTAGTTGTGGCTCGTGGGCTCTACAGCGCAGGCTCAGTAATTGTGGTGCATGGGCTTAGTTGCTCTGCAGCATGTGGGATCTTCCCTGACCAGGGCTCGAACCCTTGTCCCCTGCACTGGCAGGCAGATTCTTAACCACTGTGCCACAAGGGAAGCCCCTAACATCATACTTAATGATGAAAGACTGAACACTTTTGCCTAAGATTTGGAACATGACAAGGATGTTTGCTCTCATAATTTCTATACAACATTGTACTGGAGGTTACAGCCAGAACAGTTAGATAAGAAAAAAGAAATAAAAGCCATCTACAATGGAAAAGAAGACACAAAGCTATCTCTATTTGCACATGGCATGAGCTTATATATTGAAAGTTCAAAAATCCATTAAAAATATCTATTATAGCTAACAAACTAGGTCAGCCAGGGTGCAGCATACTAGATGGATATACAAAAATTAGTTGCATTTCTATATACTAGTAGTGAACATTCTGAAATTAAATTAAGAAAACAATTTAAAATAGCATCAAAAAGAATAAAATATTCGTTTTATTAATTAGTTTAACAATTAGCTTATTCATTAGAATTAATTTAACAAAAGATGTGCATGACTTTTACAGTGAAAACTATGGAACATTGTTGTATTAAATAAGATCTAAATAAATCGAAAGAGAATAAAACTGTACTACTTTCTCACACCGTATACAAAAATAAACTCAAAATGGATTAAAGACTTAAATATAAGGCCTAAAACCGTAAAACTCCCAGAAGAAAACATAGGCAGTTCTCTCTTTTAAATAAGTCTTAGCAATATTTTTTTGGATACGTCTCTTCAGGCAAGGGAAACAAAAGCAAAAATAAACAAATGGGACTGTATCAAACTAAAAAGCTTTTGCACAGCAAAGGAAACTATCAACAAAATGAAAAAGTCGCCTACTGAATGGGAGAAGATATTTGCAAAAGATATTTCCAATAATGGGTTAATATCTAAAATGTACAAAGAACATATACAACTCAACATCAAAAGAGAAAAAAACCCGATTAAAAAATGGGCAGAGGACCTGAATGGACACTTTCCAAAGAAGACACACTGATGGCCAACAGACACATGAAAAGATGCTTAGTATCACAAATCATCAGGCAAATACAAATCAAAACAACAATGAGATACCACCTCACACCTCTCAGAATGGCTATTATCAAAAAAACAACAAATAACAAGTGTTGGTGAAGATGTGGAGAAAAGGGAAACCTCATGCACTGTTGGTGGCATTCTAAATTGGTGCAGCTACTATGGAGGTTTCTCAAACAATTAAAAATAAAACTACCATACGATCCATAAAAATAAATAAATAAATAAATAAACAAATAAATAGACATCCAGTATTCATGGTATGGAAAACAATATTGTTACAATACAAATACCCCCAAAATTGAATTAGAGATTCAGTGCAATCCTTATCAAAATTCCAATTTCTTTTTATGCACAAAAGTACAACCTGATCCTAAAACTCATATGAAATGCAAGGGACCCGAATAGCCAAAACAATCCTGAAAAAGGACAAAGTTGGAAGACTCACACTTCTCAATTTCAAAACTTACTACAAAGCTACAGTAACCAAGACAGTGTGGTAGTGGGACAGGGATAGATATTTAAAACAATGGAATAGAACTGAGAGCCCCAAAATACATTCATAATCAATGGTCAATTGATTTTTGACAAGGTTTCCAAGACCATTCAATGCAGGAAAACAATCATCCTTTCAACAAACAGTATGGGATAACTGCATATCCCTGAGCCAAAAAATAGATTTGGACCCCTACCTCACACCATAGGGAAAAATCAGTTCAAAATGAATCAAAGACCTAAATGTCAGCACTAATACTACAAAACTCTTAGAAGAAAACACAGGGGTACATTTCTATAACTTTGGCTTTGGCAAATGATCCTTTGACATGACACCTAAACCACAGGCACCCAAAGAAAAAAAGACAAATTGAACTTCATTAAAATGAAAGATTTTTGTGTATTAAAGGATTTTATAAAGAAAGTAAAAAGACAACCCACAGAATGGGAGGAAATAGTTGCCAGTTAACTGTCTGATAAAGGTCCAATATCCAGGATATATAAGGAAATATTACAACTAAACAATATATGTCAAATAACCCAGTTTAAAATGGACAAAGGACTTAAATAAAATTTCTACAAAGAATTGGAATAGAATATCTCCAAAGGAAGGAATTTCTCCAGAAAAGACATAGAGATATACAGATGGCCAACCAGCACATGAGAAGGTGTTCAACATAATTAATCTCTAGGAAAATGCAAATAAAAACTATGAGATGCCATTCACACCCACTAGAATAGTTATAAAAAAAAAGAAAACAGAAGATAATAAGTGTTGGCAAAGATGTGGAAAAATCAGGAGCCTTTCACATTGCTATAGAAATTTAAAATAATGCAGCCACTGTATAAAAGTTCGGCAGTTCCTCAAACTTTCTAAAAATAGAATTACCATATGACTGATAAGTTTCACTCCTACACATACACACAAGAGAAATGAAAAGATATGTTTAGAGAAAAACTTGTATATGACTCCTCACAGCAGCATTATTGTTATAGTCAAAAATTAGAAACAACACAAAAATCCATCAACAGATGAATACGTAAGCAAAATGTGGCATATGCATACTGGAATATTTTTCAGCCATAAAAAGGAATGAAACACTGGTACAATCTTGAAAACATCATGCTAAATGAAGAGCACCAGACACAAAGGACATACACTGTAAGATTCCATTTATGTGAAATATTCAGAAAAGGCAAAGCCGAAGGGCCAAAAGTAGATTAGTGGCTGCCGGGGGTTGGCGGTGCCGGAGTTGACACTGATTATAATAGGTATGGGGCCTCTTTTGGGGATGATAGAAATGTTTTGGAACAGATGGGTGGTGAGAGTTGTACAATATACAAAAACGCTCAAACCAGCTGAATTGCACAGTTGAAAATGATGAATTTTAAGTCATGTAAATTGTACCTCGATAAAAATATCTGATAAAAATACATACTAAAATATTGACAGATGAAATAACATCTGGGATTTGCTTCAAAATGATCTTGAGGTTAGGGGTTGGAGTAAATAATATCAATAGACTGGTTCAGTGTTGATAAACTTGTAGCTGGCCATGGTAAGAGGGGGTTCGTTACAGCACTCTCCTTACTTTGGGATATATTTGGAACTTTGCATAATAAAATTATTTTTAAAGAACAACTAAGTAAAATGTTTTTAAAAGGATACTGAGGAATAGTTATTATAAAGCTGCATAATCAGAATCAGTGGACTGTGCTGGAAAATAATGTTGAGAAACAGACCTAAGAACATTATATGAAGGATTTGGAATTTTAAATCAGTAAGAAATAAATGATCAGTAATTGGGATACCTAGATAATCCTTTAGAAGAAAAATAAATGGGTTAATAGCCTTACCTCATACCATACATACAAATATAATCCAGAAGGATTATATTTTAAATAAAATTAAAAATATATAAGAACAAAGTATGTAAATATGAAACAAAATTAGGGAAATATCAATGAATATGGAATCCTGGGGGCAGTTCTCCTAAGTCTAATAAAAAAAACAGATCTTGGAATTTTTTTAAATATCATAAATTGAGAAAAAATATTGCTCACATATGGAAAGAGGTTAATAGTTAAAGAGAAAAAAAGGTGTTTTTTTTTTTTAATTTTTGGCTGCATTAGGTCTTTGTTGCTGCATGCAGGCTTTCTCTAGTTGCAGCAAACAGGGGCTACTCTTCGTTGCAGTGCACGGGCTTCTCATTGCAGTGGCTTCTCTTGTTACGGAGCACAGGCTCTAGGTGGGCAGGCTCAGTTGTGGCACACAGGCTCAGTAGTTGTGGCCCACAACCCCTAGAGCACAGGCTCAGTAGTTGTGGCGCACGGGCTTAGTTGCTCCGTGGCATGTGGTATCTTCCCGGACCAGGGCTCGGACCCGTGTCCCCTGCATTGGCAGGCAGATTCTTAACCACTGTGCCATCAGGGAAGCCCCAAAAAAGGTATTTTAATGAAAAACTAATTTAAAGGGTGAACAAATAATTCACAGAAAAATGAAATACATGCCCAAGATACTAAGCACAGTTCCCTTTCTTGCTGTCTAATAACTGAGACTCTTTCTGCTTTGGAGAAGCCCCTTCGTGAGTTGTGGAGGCAAAAATGAGGAACTCCATTCACAAGAACGGAAACTGTAAGTTACTCTCTCTCCTAGGCCCTTACAGTTTGGGCATAGGCCTGTGATCTGGTCTAACAAATATTTTTAAAATAATAATTTCTATTTTTTGATGTAGACAGTTTCTTCACACTCTACTAGCAGATATATAAGTTGGCCCTACCTTTTCGGAGAAAATTTGTCAATATTTATCGAAAGCCGTTAAAAAAGTGAGGGAACTGACTCAGCAATTACACTTCTGAAAATTATTGTAGGGAGATAATCACACAAGTGTAAAAATGCATCTACTAGGTGTTCACGATAGCATTGCACATCTCAGCAAAACAATGAGAAGCAGTCTGAACGCAGCACCAGAAGACTGACTACATGAACCATGGGGCAATCCCGTATGAGAACTAGGTGCAAACATCAAAGCTGATGACTTGAAAATTAGACTAAAAGCCAGTATCTGCAATAGGATCTCATATTCCTACGTCCATATGCATGTGCATGTGTTATATACACACATATTCAGGAAAAAAATCTCAAAGTTTAAACATTAACATGTCAACAGCGCTTACTTCCGGTGTGAGCACCTAATAACTAAGAGCTTTTGTTTTTCCCTTTTGTTTGTTCGCTTTGTTTTGTTCACGTATATTTTCTATTTTCCAAAATAATATATACTGTTCAAAAGTGGGCACGTATTTAGAAATAATATCTTCTCTGAAGTAAAAAAAAAATTTCCACCAACATATTTTTGTTTATCTGTATCTTAAATGTCCCATAAAATGACTTCATATTCTACAAGTTATACTAAGAATAGAGGGTTTTATTAATCATGGACAAACCACACTCATTATATCAGAGCAATGATCCACTTTTTTTTTTTCTGAAAACAAGTTTTATATAAATAAGTGTTTAAATACATTACATAACATTAAAACTGAAGGGGAAAAAACCCCAAAGAAAACCAAAAAGCAGTTTGTTACTTCACGTGGCATCGGGCAGCCGCTGCTAGTAAGTTGCGAGCTCTACAGCTACATGACTGATACATCGGTTTGAAATTTGTTCCCTTGTCCAAAGTTTAACTCTGATAGAAGGTTGGCCTCACATTCTAGTTTGCTCATCGATCAGCTGGGATATGTCTGGTCAAAAAGACCTTGGTGGCAAGCCAGATGTCCTATCACCTCAATAGAATGAAGGTGGCTGCTCTAAGCTCTGCCCTCCTGGTCACGTTGGAGATACCAGGAGATACCAGATCTGGAGATACCAGATTCCCTGACGATCAAAGACTCCCTCTAGCAGTACAGCTGCCGTCGCTGCCTCACCCCATCCTCCACTCTCAGCTTCACCGAGGGCTGTTCAGGTGGCGACATTCTCTTAGGGCAGGGAACTCTGTAGAGGGATTGCTGGGAGCTTCTGGCCAGACATAGCCGTCTGTGATCTCAGGGCTCTGGACTTGGCTGACACATCACTGTTATTGCTTTGTCTCAGGCCGGACCCTGCCAGGTGCCTACTGCTTGACCTCTGTTTAAACGAGGGACTTCAAGACTACACAGCATGGCTGTTTTCAGTTTATTGCGTGAAGCAGTTACACTCGTCCAAGTTAACAGCAGACCCCAAGTGGTTACATTACACAAGCTGCGAGGTCTGTAAACTTGTGACAAGGGACAGAAGGAAAATTCTACTCATTGCAAGGAAATCCTCACTTAAGCTTCAACGAGCCAGGAGCACTTAAAACCCATGAACCTTCAGCTGATCGCCCTTAGCCAGTCCAATCTCTGCGAGGAACTGGCATATGTTCTTGCGCTGGTCACCCTGTAGCTGAATTACTTCTCCATATTCTGGACGCTCAATTACAGTTCCCTCGCAGGCAAATTTCTTCTTAAACGCCTTCACTAGCTTCTTTTTACCGTAATCACCAGCGATCCCTTGGACAGTAGTAAGGGTCTTCCTGCCGTTTCTCTGTTGAATTCTTATACGGATATAAGATCATCACCCTTACTTGCATCAGCAAAGGGGTCGAAAGAGTGGAGGTTCTGGATGGCGGACATACGATACGATTCCTTTTCCTCGGTGGAAACGGCCTGCGGAAGGCGGCGGCTGGAGAAGGCGGGCGGGGGGTACGGAGCGTCGGGAAGCGAGGGGGCTCGAGGGGGAGGCTGCTGGGTTCTCGGCGGCGGCTCAGTGACTGGGGCTATGATCCACTTTTTAATTCAACTCTGGCTTGTCCTTCAGTAAGTAAATGAAAGCAGTGAGCTTTGGACAAACCCCGCTTAAACGGGCCACCATCTTAAAAATTCAGGGAGATTTACCACACCAGCACACTTGCAGTAAGGTCTGTGGGCTTTGTATGTGGAAACTTTTGTTATTGTACCTTTTCCTTTGGTATTCTGTTCTCTTGAACACCATTTATCCTTAAATGCAAAAAAAATTTTTGCCATATTTTTATAATTCACAGACTTTGCTAGGACTGTGCCATAACTAGTAATAATAGAATTATGTGTAATAGGAATCCTACACGTTGGACATAACTCCAACGCTGCAACTTATTTAAAGATAGATTTTTTTCAAGTTGGGCTTATAAATCATTTACAAAGAAACTGAGCAGGCCTGAAACTACAGTCCAACTGTCACATTCTTGTAATGTGACCACAGCTGCTCGGGGCTGGAGGCCGCAGCGGTGAGGGAGCGCAGAGCTGAGGGCCCCGCCAGACCGTCAGGAACAGAGCTCTCGCACTTGCCAGATATTAGATCAACAACCATTAAATATAATATGAACCATCTTCCGTGGCCAGGGCTCAAAAGCTGCAAGTACAAACAGCTACAGATATGTCACTGGAGACGCGGGGCCCAGCACACCGACGGTCCCCAAGCTGCAGGGGGAACCTCGCCTCCACGGCCTCAAGCCCTCCCGTCACAAAGTTCTGGTTCTCTGGACCCAAATGCACAGATGCGTCCACTCTCCGTGAGTTACGCACACACGTCGGACCCCACGTCTGCCTCACAACACATGTACCCATTTGGCTTTTACGGGGGGAGGAAATGGCCCCAACTGTGCAAAAGCCCAACACAGGTTTTGGGCTCTCGCCTGAGGGACTTGGTTCCAGGGTGTGTGAACCTGGTGTTCGCTGCTGGTAAAGAACAGCTCTGTCCTGAAGGGGGTCAGAGGTCCAGCGGCCACGCCTCCCCCCTACCCCGCTTACAATGCCTCTTACCTCTCTATTCTGTGGATCAGATAAAAATAATACATCACTTACCAAAAGGTTGAATTTTAACGTTGTCTGAGACACAGGTCTGAAGTCTATGATTAGAGAATTATTTTTCTGAGAAGTGTTACAAACGTACCTAAAACACACACACACACACACACACACACACACACCCATGATTTCTGAAACAACAGCAACGTCTTTTGCATTTTAGAGAGTTTATTTGTGCTTTGATTTCACAGTCCCCACTCGTGAGAGCCCCTCCTCACCAAACCCCACTGCTTTTGTCAGAGACCCTAGCGCTGCCCAGCATCAGGCTGGTTTTCTCACGTCTACTGTCTGTGTTCTTCACTAGCTTAAGTCTTATGAAAACAAGGATCTCACCAGCCTGTCTGTTACTGTTTTTCATGGCACTAAGTAATTTTGATTGAATGAATGTATGAATGTTTGAATGTGTTACATCTGATACATAAAATTATATTCTCTTGACTTTAATATTTTAATAAAAGTGATTGCTGCCAGTTTCCTTAGGTCAGTTTTCACACGCTCATATTTACATATTTATGTGAAAGAGTTAGGAAGCAATGATGTTTTCCGCAATTAACAATGACCTTCAGCCTTTGTATGTTTTCTTGCTGAAGCTCATCCTTGCTGTGCCCCTCCTTGGACCAACAAAGACTACTGCAATATTAACTCTTAGTGGGGAAACAAGTGCATATTAACAACACCTACATTTAAAAATCCTTGATTTTACAACAAGCATCTTCAAACATTCTCTCTTCTAACAGATATGAACAGGATAATGTCCCCACATCACTACCAAGGTGTAAGAGAGGCACAAAGGAAACTGTTCAGCCTCCTCTGTGTAATCCCACGATCGTGGCATCACACGCACATCCACTTAGCAAAGACTCTTGTCTGTCTTCCATAAAGGATATTTGTCACGTTTTCTCACCACTGAGCACCTTGTGAAGACCCTCCCGATGTTAGGGAATCGGCCACCTCTTGATCTCCAGGCAGAGGCCAGGAGGCGGTTTCCTAGCGCCCTGCACAGACATGTAGCCCTGACCCAGGTTCATGGATTCGGTGCAGGTGCCTGCGGGATTCTTCAGTCTGGAAGTGAGCAGCGGGTGGAAGCAGTGCTTGTCACCGAGCCTGGCGTATTTTCCTATTTTTATTCCTATTTTCATTAAGTGAGGATTTAACTCCACTGCCAAGCCTTCAGCAGAACACCCAAACTTGCACAGTAATTATATTCAATTATTTTTGAAATTTTGTTAATTTTAGTCATATAAAACTCAGGGCTTTAAGTGTTTTCAATTTTTGATGTGATAAAGGTGTACCTGTCAAGGTCGACGGGTAGAGTATGTTCTTTTCACAGCTTAACTAAAATAAGAAGCTTAGGCTCCTACTTCTGACAATGTCTCAACCAGGTCCCCAGGACAAGGTAACTTCAGAAAAAACAGATGCCTAGGATGAAGGTACGCCTTGAAGGGGAGTTATCACTGGATCTGTGTCACCATGAGGTCATCTAACTATCAGTATCAATTCAGCACATACTTCTGAGCATCTGTGGTTTATGGTAACTAATATGCTAGACTCTGGAGATGCAGAGTTTGTAGGAGATGAAAGTGTAGAACAGAAACAGAAAAGTAAGTTAACGGGTTTGTAAAGGATCTGGGAGGTAATCCTCACCCAGAAGAAGACAAAGCCCCAGGGGAGAGCACCCTGGGTAGGGCAGGTAGGGCCTTGAAGGACAAATAAGAATTAGGGAGGGGACAAGTGGAGAGAACTTTTCCAGAAAGAAGAGCTAGCACAGGGGAAGGCACAGCTGTGTGAGAGAACAGTCTATGGAAAGGGCGTGGAATTTAGCAGGTTGGGCAAAGAGTTTTGCAGGACAGTAGGACGTGAGGTTAGAGGAACAAGTAGCAGATACACAACGGGTTTTATATCCCACGCCCAGGAGTGATCGGGAACGACTGAAAATGTGCTTCTGTGGGAGTGACAACTGTGACTAAATAGCAATTAGTGGCGAATCCTCCTATATCCTGAGAAGGGTCCTCAGAGAGTTCTGCCCAAGTGGAGTCTAGTGGTTTCCTAAAGACGGCAGCCATGCAGTAAGGTCTCAGACTCCTGTTTCAACAGACCATACATCCGTGTTCAAAGTCAGAAAAGTCAGAGGCAAAATGGCATGGCACTGAGATTCCACTTCTGGGCACCCCAAAGGAAAGGAGCTCTGTGTTCGTAGAGCCACATGGGCAGAAGAGACCTTGGGTGTCATCTACCACAATGACTGTCATTTGTTTTTATCCCAAGACACTTGAGAGGGACGACAATCCCATAAGTAACTGGTAACGGATCACCAGCTGGTAATGATTCTCAAGATGTAAATGTGTATGTGTGTTTCCTGCCTAAGTGCCCCAACTAGAACCTCCAGGACGATCACAAATAGAAGTGGCAGGAGTGGACACCCTTGTATTTTTCCTCATCTTTGGGGGAAAGTATCCAGTCTTTCAAAATTAACGATGATGTTAGCTGTGAGTTTTTCATAGATAGACTTTATCATTTTGAAGAAGTTCTTCTATTGTTGTCATTGTTTGAATATTCATAAATGGGTGTTAAATTTTGTCAAATGATTTTTGTGTGCCTATTGAGATGATCATATGTTTTATTTTGTTTATTGACATAACATATTACATTAATTTACTTTTTTGTTAAGCCAACCTTGCATTCCTGGGATAAATCTCACTGGGTAATGGTGTATAATCTTTTTTATATTTTGCTGGATTTGATTTGCTAGTCATTTGTTGAGTATTTTTGTGTCTATATTCATAACAGATATTGGTCTTAATTTTCAGTTCTTTTGATTTTTTTTTTAATCAGAGTAATACTGACCTCACTGAAGGAGTTGTGATGTGTTCCCTCTAATTTCTTGGAAGATTTTGTGAAGAAGTGGTATTAATTCTTCTTGTTTGGTAGGAGTTACCAATGAAGCCATCTTGTCCTGGATTTTCTTTGTGGGAAGTTTTAAAATTATTATTACAATTTAGTCTCTTGTTAGAAATCTACTAGAATTTTCTATTTATTCTTGAGTCAATTTCACTAATTTGTATCTTTCTAGGACTGTTTCCGTTTCACCCAAGCTACATACATTACTGTCATACAGTAGCTCATTTGTAAGATAGTCAGTGATGTCTCCACTTCCATTTCTGATTTCAGTAATTTGAGTCTTCTTTCTTTTTTCTTGGTCACCGTTAGCTCTTATCTTAAATTCCCTCCTTGGTAACTTCATATACTCTAATGTCTGGATATACAAATTTCTCATCCAGGTAAAACTTGAAATCATTTGTATTTTCTACTCATCTATAAGAATATTTTAATGTAAAAGATACCTATGAATATCTTTTTAATTCTGTGAACCATTTAAAGTATAATTTTATAAGATGACTTATCTAAAAATTAAGATAGCTAACCATTCACAAGTAAAATTCTAAATTGTACTGAAAGGCTACCACAGTATAGTGGGAAAACACCCACCTAGGATTCTGGAGACCTCTTATAACACGTGCTCTGCTATGAACTAGCTCCATAATTTTCAATAAGTCACTTATTTTCTTGAGGCTATAAATGTAATTCCCATACCTGGCAGGATTGTGAGCTAATACATTGCCATCAATCATAGAGAACTTGAGGAGCAGCAAATAAACTCTGTTCAGAACCAAAGTCTGAGCATAGGTCTCCCGGCACGCCAAGCATAAGGTAGCACTACTTAGTGCCCATATTCCCTTTCCATAATTTTCTTTAAAGCTCAAAGATCTATTATTAGATTTTCTTGGGTTTGACAATTAAAAGGCATGAGAGGAGACCTCATGAACTATTTATATTTATAAAGGAGACCATGAACTACTTCAAATTCTTAAATTCAGCAACAGGGGAAAAAACAGACTCATCCATCAGAAGTTCTTTTTTCTTTCTTTCTTTTATAATATGACATAAATCATGGAAAGCAAAGGCAAAATTTAAAAGCAATAAGATATTTTCCAGTAGTTCACCTTATCCTTGGAAGTGAAACTTACTAGCTGTTACCCAGATGTACTTAATATAGCTTAAAACAACTGTGCTCTGGTTAAAACGTGGTGTAATAATTTAACAATGTGCTATCTGCCTGAAACAAGACCACCCATACTTGGGAAATTTCCATCTTTTTTGAAGTCAGGATAATACAAAACTTGGCAAGTTAGGAAAGGGCAATGGAGGAGGCCAAAGATGAAGTTCAGAGAATGCAGTTTTCCATATAGATTTGTATGAATTGTTAATGATAAATAAAAACAATTATTGTTTAGTTTTCATGCCCAATACATCCATGTTGGAATAGTTGCTTCCAGCAGAAAATAGCAACATTATTTCAGATTTGTGTCTCCATTTAACCCAATACCTTTCCCAAATACTTCCATCTAAAGGAATCAGGACCAACAACCACACACAAGACTGAGGGATCACTTTACAGAAGCAAACTCAGAAGCTGCCAGTGTGCCTGCAAGTCTTCATCTCTGGAAAATATTAAAGTATCCTTCTGTGCCAGTAACAAAAACAGACTCAAAAGAGCAAAAATGAAGTTCTGTGCTGATAGTTCGAATGAGAGCGAAAGCTTCTGTGGTTTCTAACTTGAGGACTTTTTTCTTTCAAGATTCCCTTGTGGAGAAGCTTTTAAAAATGCAATGATACGCCTTACAGCAGGACCGCACCTACCGTGTGTTCTGTGGGACGCCAGCACAGCCAGGCCCTACGTAGTCCTCATCAGTCCCACATGGTCACTGTGACACCCACACATAGTCATCACACGCTTGCAAGGGAGCATTTTCCAAAGTACGTCAGTTATTTTTATGAACCTTGATTCTAGCCACTGTCACTATTAATCTGGATATATTTCTTTATATCTGAGTATCCCATATAAAGTATGGAACTAATAAAACAAGTAACATGGATTGCTTAAAAGTGAAGAAAACTGCTACAAAAAAGATGGCTCTTTTAATTCCAGTCGACCGTCCCCAAGACACTGGATCGCGCCCATTCACAGGCAAGGATTTAGTTTGCTCTTCGAGCCAAGCAGTGCTGTAGGCTCTGGGCATCAGACAGTGGGGCCAACAAATTGATCAGATACTCAAACTGGACTCACGAATCAGAGCTCTTACCCTGGATCAGGTTTCACTGGCAGTTTCAAGGATGAAGCCATCAGGAGGCATGAAAAAGCAGACTCAAGTTCGGAGCCTCCTCTCCTCCCAGGCCTCTGGGCCAAGCACAGGGTCAGTTCACACAGCGGGGAACCTTCAGGCTATGGAATATCTCCACTTCATACCTCAGGTACTTGTGCAGCTTGTAGACGTTTCTGGGGGAGCCATGGCTCACAGATCCACAGATCACAGATTTACTTACCACACGCAATCCTAACCCAGAGACATCCTGCTAAAAGCATCACATAGATTAAGACTCTCTTCCCAGCAAATACCATGAGTCTACGTACCAGGAGATGGGGTATTGCCTTGGTGACAGAGACAGTCCAGCCTACCTGCCTTCTCTCTCCCGAGTGGCCCCTGTGTGTTCCCAGTAACTAGAGGGAAACAGATCACAGTCAAGCTGCCCTAACACCTTTCTCCCTGGTATTAAACAAGACAGGCATGCAACCCCCTTCTAGCGTGGCTTGTATTCTGTGCAGAGGAGCAGCCAGTAAGAGGGTGGACACGTGCATAGACAGACTGCTTCTAGAGAACCGTGTGCTATGGAGACTGAAACGGGGCGATAGGACAGAGAACAAGAGAGAAGACTGTTCAGATCAGGTGGTCAGAGGTCTCTCTGAAGACATGATTAAGGAACTGAGATCTGAAAGGCAGGAAGCCGTTCATGAGAAAATTTCTGGAAAATCATTCTAGTCGGGAAGAAGAGCAAGGGCAGAAGTTCTAACGCAGACGGCTTGGTGTGAAACAGAAATGACTGGGAGATGTTAAACTACACCTACGCGGGTGGAACTTATTGGGCCAGGAGGAGAGTGGGTGGAGGCGGGCCCCGGGCAGGTCTGAGAGGCCACAGTGGGAAGCTCTTATCTTATTCTAGGCAGCGGGATGGCCACCACAGGGAGTAGAAGAATGACACAGTCTGCCTGATGTTTCAGAAAGAGTCTGGCTGCCGGGTGGACAAGAGGAGGTCACGTGAAAGTGGTCCAGGAGAGAGATAATGGTGGTTGGACTAAGGTGGTAGAAGAAAAACATGGCAAGAGACGGAGGGATTTGTCTTACCTATCAAGACTACGGCCAGGGGTGTGTAAGTTACACCTCAGTAAAGGATGGTTCAATATATATGGCCAAGAGTCCTTATCTTTTGAGGATATTACTATATACTGAAATATTTACAGCTAGAAGTATACCGTGCCAGAGTTTCCTCAAAATAAATAGAGCATGTGTTGGGGGCGGGGAGCTGAAACGAGAATTGAGTTGGTAACTGTTGACGTTGGGTGATGGGTGCATGGAGATCTACTATGTATTGAATGTATGCTTAAACTTTTTCATAATAAGGTATTTGAAATGGAACAGTCCGGGGACCGGACTCCTATGGTCATGGGGTTGTAAAGCAACTTGTGAGTTACTGGTAGAACCACTCGCCCCACCCATGGCCACTGTAACCTGTGATGCCTGTCTGCCTAGAGTAGGAGGAAAGTTCTTTTGAACAGAACGCATTCTTTTTAAGCTGCTTTAATTGGTGGAAATGATCAATTTCTTTGGTAGTTTGGAAGCTCTTTGTTACACTGAGCTAAAAATAAATCTTTCAGAAACTTCCAACCCTGGGACCTAGTTCAGCAACATGGAAGCCAGGAAACAAGTGGACTCTTCCTACATGATAACTCTACAGACTTAAGGATAGCTCTCCTGTCTTCTACAAGCTGAAATGCTGATCCTTTAAATCATTCCTAAAACCAAAAGGAGAGATTTTCCTACAACTTGTTCTCTTCCTGTTCCTCCTCCTTTTTTCCCAAGCTCAGGTATTCTTAGCTTCCTTCTAGGACCTTGCAATTTCAATTAAGGCCTCTCTTTTCACTGGTTTATTCACATACATTGGCCCCATATTGAATAAATCCTAAATATATACAGCAATAGTTCTCAATCAGTTTTCTTCTGCAATACACATAGTGAATAACATTTCTGTGATATAATCTCATACACAAATTAAAAAGTACAAAACTACTCTTTAGACTATATAATTTCTAGGATTGGAGCTTGCCCCTACCCACGGGGTAACAGCCAGAACTGCCATGTCATTTGTCCACAGTTAACTGGACCAAGGACAGCAACTGACCCAACAATAATATTCCACTTCATATTGACAGGAAGTAATAATTCAAAATAAAAGTATTGTAGTCAGTTCTTTCTGTCAGTGTTTCATATTAATCAAAGTGCCCCAAATATTGAACTTCTTTCTTGCTCTCAGAATCATGTTAAACGTTCGCCAGCATCCCTTTAGCACAAAAAATCATCACATTAATGGGATGTTCATGGTGATGATGTGTGCGGTTCAGACTTTGTGCTCAAAATCAACACCTGTTCATCTCAGCTCTCCCCACTCACAAGCCCACCTCAAAGACAACGTCTCTCAACAGCAAGGCTGATTCCGTGTTTATAACCAACTGTGCCTCCTGGCTCTCTACTGCAAAAGAACAGAATGTACCTCAGTTAGAACACAGAACTCTCTGCAGACCTCTCGGTCCCGGGGCTTCACAATTATACTGTGATTCGTTTTGTGTGGTCCACAGCGTGTACACCTGTCTACAGCGAGGATACGGGCCATCCCACCATCACAACCAAGCCTCCCACTTTCACCTCTCACATCTCTTAGCCAAATTTTAAATGGTCAAGGTGTCAACAGTTATGTGGTTTCTATAACTATAACCAAATTTTCTATCCTTAGTTTATGGATGATAAGGAAAAATTCAAAATCATAACCAGCACTTACCTTATGATACTTGTGTAAATATCATTAATCATTCAGTCAAGTAACACTCCTTCTCCAAGACCCCACAGGACAACTATTTAGGCATCAGAAGCAAAATATTCCTAGAATCAAGCTTAATCAAATACACACTCTCACATTACATAAATCGCTAACAATCATGGTGCTTAAACTCATTTTAACTTCTTTCATACCAGGACCATAAATGCTTTGCTTCATTTTCTTAAACTCTCTAATTTTCTTTTTATTTTTTATTAATTAAAAAACTTTCATCATATCTTGAAGATGTTCTATTTTTCAATATCACTGTTTACTGCCTGGAGCCCCTTTCTTCCTGGAGATTTCTCCAGAACCCTCCATCCACATGCAGGAATCTGGACCTAGTGTTTTCTAAACCTGATGCACAGCTGAAGTCTGGGGATTCCCTTCATTACAGCTTGGGTTGGATTAATCACGTTCTGGATCTCAAGGCTTCCCTTTTTTCCCAACCCTCAATTTATTGGAATATTTGCTCAAGTAAATTTCTTTCCTCAGAAAGAGTGTCTTGGAGTGAACTTCATACCTATGTGTTACTGAAAATGACTGTATCTCGCCTGCAATTCCGTTGATTGCTTGCTGTCTACATGAGTCTCCCTCAGAAAGTAGGATAAATTACAAGGTGAACAAGGAAGAACAGACTCAAATAAAAATGCAATTAACATAGAGGGAATTTACCTCAACATAATAAAGGCCATATATGACAAACCCACAACCAACATCATTCTCCATGGTGAAAAACTGAAACCATTTCCACTAAGATCAGGAGCAAGACAAGGTTGCCCACTCTCACCACTCTTATTCAACATAGTTTTGGAAATTTTAGCCACAGCAATCAGAGAAGAAAAAGAAATAAAAGGAATCAAAATCAGAAAAGAAGAAGTAAAACTGTCACTGTTTGCAGATGACATGATACTATATATAGAGAATCATAAAGATGCTACCAGAAAACTACTAGAGCTAATCCATGAATTTGGTAAAGTAGCAGGATACAAAATTAATGCACAGAAATCTCTTGCATTCCTATACACTAATGATGAAAAATCTGAAAGAGAAATTAAGGAAACACTCCCATTTACCATTGCAACAAAAAGAATAAAATACCTAGGAATAAACCTACCTAAGGAGACAAAAGACCTGTATGCAGAAACCTATAAGGCACTGATGAAAGAAATTAAAGATGATACAAATAGATGGAGAGATATACCATGTTCTTGGATTGGAAGAAGCAACATTCTGAAAATTACTATACTATCCAAAGCAATCTACCGATTCAATGCAATCTGTATCAAACTACCAATGGCATTTTTCACAGAACTAGAACAAAAAGTTGCACAATTTGTATGGAAACACAAAAGACCCTGAACAGCCAAGGCAATCTTGAGCAAGAAAAACAGAGCTGGAGGAATCAGGCTTCCTGACTTCAGACTATACTACAAAGCTACAGTAATCAAGACAGTATGGTACTGGCACAAAACCAGAAATATAGATCAGTGGAACAGGATAGAAAGCCCAGAGATAAACCTATGCACATATGGTTACCTTATCTTTGATAAAGGAGGCAAGAATATACAACGGAGAAAAGACAGCCTCTTCAATAAGTGGTGCTGGGAAAACTGTACAGCTACATGTAAAAGAATGAAATTACAACACTCCCTAACACCATACACAAAAATAAACTCAAAATAGACTAAAGACCTAAATGTAAGGCCAGACACTATAAAGCTCTTAGAGGAAAACATAGGCAGAACACTCTATAACATAAATCACAGCAAGATCCTTTTTGACCCACCTCCTAGAGAAATGGACATAAAAACAAACAAATGGGATCTAATGAAACTTGAAAGCTTTTGCACAGCAAAGGGAACCATAAACAAGATGAAAAGACAACCCTCAGAATGGGAGAAAATATTTGCAAATGAACCAATGGACAAAGGATTAATCTCCAAAATATATAAACAGCTCATGCAGCTCAATATTAAAAAAACAAACAACCCAATCCAAAAATGGGCAGATGACCTAAATAGACATTCTGCAAAGAAGATACACAGACTGCCAACAAACACGTGAAAGGGTGCCCATCATCACTAATCATTAGAGAAATGCAAATCAAAACTACACTGAGGTATCACCTCACAATGGTCAGAATGGCCATCATCAAAAAATCTACAAACAATAAATGCTGGAGATGGTGTGGAGAAAAGGGAACCCTCTTGCAATGGGTGGGAATGTAAATTGATACAGCCACTATAGAGAACAGTATGGAGCTTCCTTAAAAAACTAAAAAATAGAACTACCATACGACCCAGCAATCCCAGTACTGGGCATATACCCTGAGAAAACCATAATTCAGGAAGAGTCAGGTACCACAATGTTCACTGCAGCACTGTTTACAATAGCCAGGACATGGAAGCAACCGAAGTGTCCATCGACAGATGAATGGATAAAGAAGATGTGGCACATATATACAATGGAATATTACTCAGCCATAAAAAGAAATAAAATTCAGTTATTTGTAGTGAGGTGGGTGGACCTAGAGTCTGTCATACAGAGTAAAATCAGAAAGAGAAAAACAAATACCGTACGCTAACACATATATATGTAATCTAGAAAAAACAAAAAATGGTTCTGAAGAACCTAGGGGCAGGACAGGAATAAAGACGCAGACTTAGAGAATGAACTTGAGGACACAGGATGGGGGAAGGGTAAGCTGGGACAAAGTGAGAGAGTGGCATGGACATATATACACCACCAAATGTAAAATAGATAGCTAGTGGGAAGCAGCCGCATAGCACAGGGAGATCCGCTCGGTGCTTTGTGTCCACCTAGAGGGGTGGGATCGGGAGGGTGGGAGGGAGGCTCAAGAGGGAGGGGATATGGGGATGTATATGTATATGTATAGCTGATTCACTTTGTGATACAGCAGAGACTAACACAACATTGTAAAGCAATTATACTCCAATAAAGATGTTTTTAAAAAATGTAATTAAGAGCATTGAAGAAAGGCAAGAAAACAACCAAAAGAAATGGAAATGGTGTAAAAAGAAGTAAAAGGGTTAAGAATGAAAATGGAATAAAGTGGGATGAAAGGCAGATGAAAGACATCTCGAGCAACCAGAACCCGAGGAATGGGATGGGGTATACATGTAAAACTGTCATCTAGGGAGACTTCCCAGGTGAGGAAAGGAGTCCCTCCACCCACATGCGGAGAGCGCTGGCCTGACAGGGAACTGATGGGAACAACGGCCCCCGAGGTGTGTGCCAGCAAAACCTCAGGCTTCAAAGCTGAAGGGCAACACCCTCAAGGCCTCGAGGAATCAGACAGACATCTAGCTTCTAAAAACAACCACGCACAAAACAATGGAGCACCATCTGCAAAAGTTGAGTAAGAGAACCTGTGTACCGGGCCCCGAAAACAGGGTTAAACGTGCAAGAACTGGGGTGCTCTGTCACCGTGGGCCCTTCTGAGCAATGTAGTGAGAGGCGGGCTCCACGGGACCAGGAGGCGACTGGAAGGGTTTCAGCAGAAGTGCCCCGTGAATGCAGCCATGAGCCGAGCCAGCAACAGGAAAAGAAAAGGTGTCTACTTGTGTTGACACTTACCCGACAGGCGTGTCTGCAAGGACACAAATCAGACAAATATCTTGAGACTTTAAAAAATTTGAATGCAATAACTAATGATAAATCTTAAAGGCCAGTTAACAAAGATTGATTTTTTTCTTAATGATTGACCATTTCTAGGCTTTCTCCTCTTCTAAATAAACAGGAAAAAAATAATAAATGAAAGGGACAATTTTATGATTCATGAAGATAAACAAGCTGTTAAATAACTTCACTGCTACTGGCTCAAAACTTTACGTAGAAAGGGGGTATAATTTTTAGACATTTGCAGAAATCCTGAGGATAACACTTTTAATCTGTACCGTTTCATATTTCTCATAATTCATTAGAAAACAAATGAGTTTAAAGAAAGGAAGTAAAAATCTATGCTCCTAAATGGCAAAATTCATCAATGGATGTTAAAATTAGTAGGTAAAAGTTTGATGACAAATGAATATTTATATAATTACAAGGTATCCACCCCCAAAATGTTTATTAATTATAAAAGGAAAAATACTGACTTTATAATAGAGAAACCTGATGCAAAGAATATTAACCAAGTTATGAACATAAACAAGATCATCAAAACAAACCAATCTCGTGTTGCTACAATAAGAACACATCACTCCTGACAAAACAAGCATCTAATCATAAGGAAGAAATTTTGCAAAAGAATTGACCTGTGCTCTTCAAAAAGTCAAGGTCAAGACAAAGAAAGCTTCTTCCAAGTTAGAGGAGACTAGAAGACATGATCCTTACGTGAAATGCCTCATCTCGGAACGGGAAGATAGTTATTAAAAATGTTTAAATGTTAATTGGAAATGAACTGTGGATTAGACAAATAGATGATGGTACACTATGTATTAATGTCACATTTCCTGGCTTTGGTAACTGTGTGTATTTATGTAAGAGGATGTCATTGTTCTTAGGAAAGGCATGATAATGTGCTTTGGCACAAAGGCTATTATGTCTCCAACTTACTCTCAATGGTTTTGAAAAATAAATTTATATGGATGTAATTCAATAGAAATATTCTGCAAGCCATATGTATAACTCTAAATTTTCTGGTGGCCACATTTTAAAAATCAAAATAAATGATTTAATTTTGATATTTGCTTTAACCCAGTATACAAAAATATTATTTCAGCACATAATCAATATAAAACTTTTTAATGAGAAAGTTTATATTTTTTGTACCAAGTTTTCAAAAGCTGTTGTGTAGTTTAGACTTACAGATCATCTCAATTTGAACTAGCCTTATTTCAAGTGCAAATAGCTACATGTAGCGAGAGTAAGAAAGAAGGGACATGAATAAACAATAAATCAATTAAAAACAGTATAAAACAAAAATAAAATTATTTTTTAATCTGGGTAAAAACTATATAGTATGTCCCTGTATTATTCTTACAATTTTTCTATAAGTTTCGAGCAGTATCAACATTTTAAAATTACAATAAAAATCAAATAATAAAAATGATACAGGATATGATAAATAATTTCATGCCAATAAATTTTAAATCTTATCAAATGGGCAAGGTTTTAGAAAAATATCTTACTAAAATGAATCCAAGAAATTATTTAAAGCCAGAGTAATCCTATCATAGGGCAATAGTTCCCAAACTTTTTGGTCTCAATACCCCTTCAAACTCTTAAAAATTATTGAGGACCTCAAAGAGCTTTCGTTTATATAGTTTACATCTACCAATATTTAGAAAACTGTAAATTAAAACTAAGAATTTTTCATTTACTTTTGAATTCATTTAAGTTAACAATAATAAATCCATTATGTTTCAACATAAATAATCTATTTTGGAAAATTAACTATATATTCTAAAACAAAAATAAATTTAGTGAAATGAGTGGCATGGTTTTATATTTTTCAAATCTCCTTAATGTCTAACCTAAAATAAGACAGCTGATTCTCATACTTGCTTTTGCATTCAAATTGCTGCAATATGTTGTTTTGGTTGAAGATATGTGTTGGGGAAGGAAGAAGTATTTTTAATAGTTCTTTCAGATAATCGTGAATAATTTTTTTTGATGCTACTCCAAAATATGATGAGTGCATGTTTCTTAAAGGCTATGTGAATTGTAGAATCTGAAGCCATACCTGCAAACTTTTTGTAACCTTAAGAATTAAAATCTATTGGCCTATCTTCCACTTTGAATGAATGGATCTTTACCAATGCACGGTTTTGTAACACCATGCATTAATCATGTGGAAACGTCAGTTCACTGAGCTATGCAGACCTTCAAATACTGACACATTACATTATACAAAATCAAAATATCACAATCAACCATATCAACAAGCTAAAGAAAAATCAGATGATACCAACTGATACAGAAAAAGCATTTGACAAAAACCAACACATTTATGATAAAAAGCTCTCACCAATCAAAGGAGGAAAATTACCTCAACTTGATAAAGACCATGAAGAAAATGCTTACAGCAAACATCCTACGTACTGATGAAAGTTGAATGCTTTCCCCCGACTCTGGGAACAATGACAGAAAGCCTGCTCCCACCAGAAGCTCCAGTGGTTACAGCGGGGCAAGAATAAGACGTAAAGTACACACATGTTGGAGGGACAAACTATCCCTATGTGCAGATGACATGACTGTCTACCTAGAAAATCCCAAGGAATCTACCAAACACACACACACACACACACACACACACACACACACACACCAACAACAAACCCCTAGAACTAATAAGTAAATTCATCAAAGTCACGAGATACACTATCACCACAAAACTCAATCTCATTTTTATATACTAACAATGACCTTATGGAAACCATTGTTAAAAACACAGTATCATTTACAACTACTCTAAAGAAAATTATAGGACTTCCCTGGTAGCGCAGTGGTTAAGAATCTGCCTGCCAATGCAGGGGACATGTGTTCGAGCCCTGCTCTGGAAGATCCCACATGCCGTGGAGCAACTAAGCCCGTTTGCCACAACCACTGAGCCCGCATGCCACAACTACTGAGCCTGTGCTCTAGAGCCCGCGAGCCACAACTACTGAGCCCACGTGCCACAACTACTGAAGCCCATGTGCCTAGAGCCCATGCTCCACAACAACAGAAGCCACCGCAATGAGAAGATCGTGCACTGCAATGAAGAGTAGCCCCCGCTCACCACAACTAGAGAAAAGCCCGCGCGCAGCAACGAAGACCCAATGCAGCCAAAAATAAATAAATAAATAATTACACAAATAAATAAGAAAATGATATATTAGACACAACTTTTAAAAACATATACAGTATATGTAAGGTGAAAATTATACTGACAAAAGCAATCAAATATCAAAATAAACAGAAAAACAAACCATGTTCATGGGTTGGAAGACTCAGTGAACTAAAAATGTCAATCCTCCCCAAATTGATCTATAGTTTTAATGCAATTCCCATCAAAACCCCAACTAGGACTTCTTTATTCAAACACAAGCTTATTCTAAAATTTATGTGGAAGGGCTCATGCCCTAGAATAACTAAGACGATCTTGACAGAGGACAAAGTGGGAGGAATCGCCCTCCCTGACAACCTAGCTCACTACAGGCCCACATGAGCAGACTGCCCCTTTCCCTTGTAGTTCAGACACATCCTATGAAACATGAAGCAACTTCAGGCCTCAGGACTCCACGTGCCTCCACTCCCACTCAGAACTCTGAGGCTGTGTCCCTTTTCACATGAGAAAACTTCAGGGGTCTTGAACATAGGGCGGAATGCACCCATGTCTCCTCAGCTCTCCTGAAAAGTTGGAAAACACATCCAAACTCACACTGACCTGCTTCTCTTTGGGGATTTCACGAAGTTCCACTAAATCTTGAAAAGGGGACAATAGGAGCGTTTTCTCAAATCAGTTGCTTCATGTTTCATAGGATGTGTCCCCCCCGCACCTCCTGCACCTGCTCCCCTGCACCTGGCCGGCCTGTGTCCCCTCATTCTCTCTCCTGATTGGCCATCCACTCCCCCTCCGTCTCCTGTGTCCACTGCCTCCCCACATCTTTATCTTGACTCAGCAGCCTGCGCGGGTCTCTCACCACGGGCACGAGGCTTCTGTAAAGCCCGGTAAGGAGAGATAGGACCGAGGCAGGGCTGCCAACTCTGCCGCTCTGCACCACGGCTGCTCTGCGCCCACAGGACGTGGTTCGGTCTGCCAACCGCTTCCCTACCACGGAGGTTAGCCTCTCCTCGTCGTCGCCTTCAGCGACTCTGTCTCTGGCTTATCCTTCCCGTCATCGTGAGCCTCGGTCTGCCTCACTCACACCCGCAAAACCCACCCAGGACCTGTGGGAGTCACTGTACCTGTGCACCTGGATTGTGTGGGCGGGTGACGTCTATTCCGAACAGCCCTACGCCCCACAGTAGGTGCTTCATTAATATCTGTAGAATAAACACTTCAACAGTGTGCTGTTGAGGAAACTAGCAATAAAAGAGGTCATGTGACTCCCTCAAGGTCACACAGGGTGACCCACTCTGGTGAATAAACGGCTGCCCTGGAACCTCACTGACGTTATAGTCACACATCACTTTCTCTATTACTTACGTCTAAACATTGTTAGTTGAATTTTTATCACCACGTATGTAAAAATAATTAATCTGCATTTCTCTGCGTATTGGGAGTTTTTAACTATTTGAAAAGACCTCTGTCTCTCCAGTAAGGCTAAAATGGCCCCCCTTCCCTGAGGCCTCGGGTCATCGCGGGAGCCTGGGTTCCAGGCAGCCGACGCCCAGGTGCTCGAGGCGCTCCGTGTGTCCCTTGGGTGGAGTCGGCGGGGCTTGTGACCCGGACGGGGAGGCGACCACTCGCGTGGAGTCCACGTGACAACTGCCCACGGCCGCGTCCAGACGCAGCTGCTCTGCGTGCGCAGGACGGCCGTTCTCCGTCGGGCCGGCTCCATGGGCTCAGCTCCTGGCCTGCGGCAGGCGGCCCAGTCAACACCCATCCCGAGGGCCTCCAGCCTCGCCCCTTCTCGCCTACATGCTCTGTCCCCCTGCAGACTAAGCCCTTCTTCCCTTTCTCGTACAAATGTCAGAAGGAAGTGCTGGTGCCTTTTTTTTTTAGAAAGTAAGAACAATATTACAATAGTCTCTGCCAAAGTTTTCTTGAATCTTTATAATGTACCTGAGAATAGAAATTAGGAATTCATTGTAGACCTTAAATATTCTCACCTTACAAAGATGGTAAATATGTGACATGATGCAGGCATCAGCTCATACTACAGCAGTAAGCACCTTGGAACATATGTCACGTCAGCGCGCTGAGCCTGCACAGTGTTATGTGTCGATTAGACCTCAGTACAGCTGGGGCAGAGTCACAGAGCAGCCCCCACCTTCGCTGGTAGTCATGAAGCTTACAGTCAAGAGAAAGCACTTGCTGTTTTAATGAAATGCTATTATCCAAAAACATTAGGAATGAATTGTCACAAAAGGATAAATGCAATAAGATGGAAAGGCAGAAAAAAGCAGATCAGCTATGCTATCGTGGGAAGTCTCTGGTTTGGGATATGGGATTTGTGCTTCAAAACTGTCTCCCAGCCACTGTGTGACCCTGGGTCCATGTCAACCTCGCTGTAATTGTTTATTTTTCTATAAGAAATTATGACACCTTTCTAGGATGACTTTGAAGGCTAAAAAGATATTTATTTTATGTGAACATGATAACTTGCTATGGAAGCATAAGGATGATTTCTCAAGGTCCTAGAAAAGTGAAAAGCAAAATGAAAGCTATTTCCATGAACGTGGAGCACAAGCCACAGGGTGTCTGCTAACGTGTCAGGGCTGAGTTGGGGTACAGAAGGGAGTGAGGGGAGGGAGGGCCCAGCCTGGATTTCCTGCTGTGCTTTGCCGCACCTTAGCCCTATGGCCCTGACTCTTCCAAACGTGGGGTGGGTGGCTATCAAACATGGGAAATGAAGAGATTCTTTACAATCTCTCAGTCACTGTCAGCTCTACAGCGCGGCGTTCCAGTTCTGTTAAAACCTAACGTGAGCAAAAAGACTGACCAACAAGTCATAATTATCTGAACCAGCAAAGTAAGAACCGCACGGGACTTTCCTTCCCAGTTAAGGCAATCGTGGAAATTTGATACTGACCCGCGTTTCTAAGCCTAGAACTGTGGGCTGGTTTACACAGCCCGGCGCACAGGCTCCCTCAGCCTCAGGATCTGGAAGAACTTAGTGGCTTGGCAGACGGGCACAGATGCACACAGCCTCCTGACGGAAACTTGATGGGCCTGTGCAGGAAGGGGGGCGGGGAGTGCAATTAACGCCGGAAGTTCCTCTGATCAAGACGATGTGAAGAAAAGCTGCACGTGCCCCGCGGCTGTTTGCAGAAAATCACTGATGCGCCATGATGAGTGGCCCTGCTTTATGACCCTCATATTTTTATATGTCATTACTGGGAAAATGCAGTTTTAAACACTGAAAGAGTACGGGTGTACCCAAATAAAAATACTGAAGCAGTGAATCCTTAGAAAATATAAACATCTTAGGATCCCAGATCTCAAACTTTTAAAGCCACAAAATAGATGTCCCTTGTGCAGCCCCTTTTCCATCCAGACCCTAGCATCGCACTCCCAGGGCTGCGGTGCCACCAGCCTCCGATTTAGTCAGCGGTGGACGCGCTGCCCTTTCCACGCTGGTACAGTGAGAGACCCTCTAGTCACATTACAGCCTACATTTTACACATAAAACTCACTCTGTTTCTAACACCTGATTCACCACTTTAAATGCTTTCAAAGTAGAACGGCTGCACAGCTTAGTTTCCTGGAATTCTGTGTTGTAGAAGCACACCGTTGCCTCCACACGAGGGAAATACCTGCAGAGGAAAAGCAGTGTAATTCCGAGACAACATGGAAGCAAGCAAAGTCGTTAGAAGTAACGATGCTATTGCAACACATAACACACGGCCAATGCACTTCTTCCAGAGTCAGTAAGCCGCTGCTCTGCTGGTGACGGGCCTGAGTCTCAGGAATAAAGATAAAAATGAAGATGAAAACCCATCCTCCCGAGGAACCCAAATTCTAGTGGAGAGGGTGACACATAAATTGATCATTTAGGAATGCAACACCCTATGTGCTCTTTACAGCCGTATCTAAAGCCTGTTACTGAAGTGCCAAGATAGGCAGCCGACTTTACTTCAGGGGAGATGTCACAGAAGACAGCATTTAGAGGAGGCCTGAGGGGCAGGACGGGGACAGGAGTGGTCCCCGGGCCAGCACGGGACCCGCAGTACACAGTGTGGGGTGACAAAGCTGGGCAGTGGGCTGGCGAAGACCCGTTGACCAAGCCAGGGAGTTTGGATGAAATCCTGGAGGACTTAAATTTTCATTTACATTTTTTCACTAAAACCCTAGAGGGAAAATTATACAGTAATTAAGCGAAACTGTGACCATGAGATCACATTACATGAGGTCACATTACATGTAATTACCATGAGGTCAATTACAATATTATATTGAGTTATTTTCCAGAATGACATTGAGCGCTCAGTTTTATAATGGAATCACAGGCTGTAAAACATTTTAGAAGTGTTATTAGGCGCGTCCAGAATTTTCCCCAGAAGCACCTTGGCCACAGCGGTTTCACCACGTGACTAACTGGCCACAAGGCAGTTCTGCAGTGAAAGATTAAAGAGCTGGCTGACAGTTTGCTTGGTGGTTTGGTTTCGTTTCTCCATCGATGCAGTGTTCCCATTCTCATATGACTTCAGTCGAAGCCCTCACGGTCTACACAGTGACAAGTGCATGTGGCAGCCTTAAAACAGGGGACGATTACCATCATGCATATCAACTTGATAGAAAATATGGGGATAAAACTCACTGGAAGAGTGAAATGAGACAGTGTAAAGCCATACTGCACACTCTACCAGAAATTACTCTACCAGAGTAATCATTACTCTACCAGAAAATGATTAGCACATCAGCCTGCAAATTCTTTGGTGATTTGAAGGTGCAGAGTTGTCACACGGACATGGGACAGGGGACAGTGTACCCAGAGGACACAGCAGGGTAGAGGCCCTCAGGACACGATGCAGAGCTCAGTTACAAACACCATCCCAGTATCTGGAAGCTGATACCTCTCTTAATGAAGAAAAAAATATTAGCAAAAAAAGAAAAAGTGCAATGCTGAATGAGAAGATGAATCAAACAAAAAAAAGGATAAAATACTATGAAGGAAAGACCTGGAAGGCAGGTGCTTGGGTACAACCCACAAAATAAAATCGGTTATTAGCACAGGATCGCCATGAATCTACACACATTTTATATTATTCAAATGTTTTGTATTTCACAATAAAGTCTTTTTAATTTTGCTATTCATTTCTTATTATGTACTTTTAAATGTACCTCTTTTAATTTTTGGTTATTTTATCTTTTATGGCAAAATTGCCTTACAGCCAGTCAGTTATGCGGCGAAAATGTTTGCAGCAAAAACGCTAAGAGCAAAGATGCTTATGGCAAAAATACGTAGAGCCATTATTAGAAGAGGCAGCAATTTTCTCTGCTAGACAATTACAATGACAACCATACCATTGCGAGTAAAACCAAGTTAATAAACTTAAATATCTTCCCAAATTATAAAAAGATTAGGTATTAAGCAAGCTATTTTACGCACACTTAGAGAGTCAATCGATGTTCAACAAAGACACTAACGAAATCCAACGGAAGATGAAAACATTCTCAAGGACTGTCTGCTGGATCAAAGGATCCTCGTCCGGGACAGAGCGACTCTGCTCTCCCCCCTTCCCCACCCCCGCAAGCTCATCCAAGACGGTGTGAAGGCGACACGGCTTCCCGGTGCTCTCACCCGAGGACACGCCTCCCCCCTTGAGAGTAGGTGGCCTGAGCCTTGCTCCCAGCCTGCACAACAGAGCACATGGGATGGGACGTAGCCTCACGCTGGAGTCTCTCCTTGCTGACCAAGAAAGCAGGTGGCCTTGCCGTGGGCACTGCAGGGCTCTAGGAGCTGAGGGTGGCTTCCGACTGGACTGTAGCTGCCAGAGGTTGGGGCTATCGGTCCTTCGACTACAAAGGTCTAAAACCTTCCAACGACCCGAGGGGGCCTGAAGCCTCAGATGAGAACACGGCCCCAGCCCTGAGAGACCCTGGGGGGAGAACCAGCTGGCCATGCCCAGACTGCTGGAGCACAGAAAGTGAGAGATAATAAACGTGTGCTGTTTTTGCCAGCACTGCCGGGCAGCAATGGAAGCTAACTCAGTGGGTCGCAGACCTGAGTACAAGTAAAAACTGTAAATCTTCTAGAAGAAAACGAGAATATCTTCACTGCCTTTGGGCTGGCAAAGCCGTCTTAGGCCACAGAAAACACTAAGC
Source organism: Orcinus orca (assembly GCF_937001465.1). Taxonomy (NCBI): domain Eukaryota; kingdom Metazoa; phylum Chordata; class Mammalia; order Artiodactyla; family Delphinidae; genus Orcinus; species Orcinus orca. The sequence goes on along the minus strand of NC_064570.1, from coordinate 647,899 downwards.
ATAAACTAGAAGTTGGAATTCATAAAAATGTAAAACTTATTTTCATTAGAGGATACATTATAAATAGACAATCAACAGATTAGGGGGAAATAGTCACTATACGTACATCTGACATGTGATGGTACCCAGAATACACTTTTTTAAAATTCTACAACTCATCAATAATAATAATAATAGGCCTATAAACATATAATAAAGTGCTCAGTACCACTCATTATTTTTAAAATGCGAATTAAAACCACAATAAAAATACCATAATAGCTAAAATTAAAAACACTAACAAAGCCAAATGCAGCTGAGAATGGGGAACTCCTGGGGCCCTCCTGCAGGGCTGGTGGGGCTGTAAACGCGTGGCCACTTTGGAAGCTAACGGCAGTTACTTTAAATTGAAGCCCGCACACCCCATCACCCGAGGTTACACACTGCATGCCACACAAGAATTTGTTATAAGAATTTTCATAATCATATTTACAATCACCAGAAACTGGAAACATCAGAAGTTCCCCAACTGAGAAACGGTTAGCCCTTGCTGCACGCGTGCACTGGAACCCTTCTCCACCACATGAAGTTAGGAACCATGGCGCAGGTGTCAACCTGCACGCATCTCAAAATCGCTGAGCAGAGCCGAGGTCTCCGTCCACGTGAAGAGCCAAGAAGACAAGCCAGCCTCTGAGATGATGTTCGAACACTTGTCACCCCGCAGTGTGGACGGGTGGGTGGGTGGGGAGGGCGTGGAAGATCCTGGGGTGCAGGGTGTTGTGTATCTGGAGGGCGAGCATCACACAGGTGTGTGGATCTGCCCACACCCCAGTGAGCTGTGCCCCAAGCTCTGGGGGACAATCACACCTCTTACAGAAAGAGAGGCGTCATCCCGCGTGATTCACCACACATGCTTATTCTAACACTCCTGTGGATAAACGTTCAAAACTTCGTCCTCTTTTACCTTCGATCTTTCCTTTTTATCTCTTATTTTTAAAGTATTTCTTTCTTTTTTTTTATATCTTTATTGGAGTATAATTGCTTTACAGTGGTGTGTTAGTTTCTGCTTTATAACAAAGTGAATCAGTTATCCATATACATATGTCCCCATATCTCTTCCCTCTTGGGTCTCCCTCCCTCCCACCCTCCCTATCCCACCCCTCCAGGCGGTCACAAAGCACCGAGCTCATCTCCCTGTGCTATGCGGCTGCTTCCCACTAGCTATCCACCTTACGTTTGGTAGTGTATATATGTCCATGCCTCTCTCTGGCTTTGTCCCAGCTTACCCTTCCCCCTCCCCATATCCTCAAGTCCGTTCTCCAGTAGGTCTGTGTCTTTATTCCTGTCTCATCCCTAGGTTCTTCATGACATTTTTTTTTCTTTAATTCCATATATATGTGTTAGCATACGGTATTTATTTCATTTTGATTAAAAATATCAAAATGTAGAAAAACATCTTGCTTTCCCCTCCACATATGTAAAAAAATGGTCAGAAAGGAGGGTTAGAAGCAAAAATGACTGACTTCATTGTAATTTTCTATACTGTACAATACTTTAGACTTAAAAAATACATTGACTATAGTGTAAAAATGCACAGACATGTTTTTCAGTGTTCACAGAAACTTTAATGTCTATAAAGCCCTTTCAAATTTATAGTATTTTATAATTTCTAAAAACCGTGAGTATTGAGTAAATAATGTCATCGTATTTCCCCACGTGATTTAATATTTTCTGGGTTCAAACAAGCAAGTGTGACCTGCGTTTCATCAGAAATTGATCTAAATCCAACGTTCCTCTTGACTTTTCCATTTCCTACAAACTAATGATGGCTTCTGGATATAAAATGCTTTCCTCATTGAAGTAATCTGCATTTAAAGTATATTAATTAGTGATTTGGATCATATCTGAATTTAGAACTTTCTCTTTGTTATTTTAACAGGTCAGTCCAATGTGTAACCTACTGGCCTCGGGCAGCATGGATTTCATGCAGGTAATTACGCCCATGTTGTCGTTGGCCAGGCTGGAGACGGAGCCTGGCAAACCCAGACCACTGAGCTTAAGAACAGCCCTGGGCTCAGATCCATGTGGATTCTTGCTATCGAATGATGGATGTGGGTCTTCCTAGGAAAATGGGTAGAAGTCAGGGGTTGAAACCCAGAGTTTGGACAGCTGAGTAATGGCGGTCGATCAGGAAGACAAGGCATCTGGTGGACAGCCTTGCACCACCATCTAGGTAACTTAATAAGGAAGCTCTCAGAGTAGGATCTGATGCCCAGCTGCAACAAAATGCTGATGTCTGGAGAAAAATTCAAATGTCCAGCCTCTTGCATGGATCTATGGAAACAGCACATCTGGGATGGGACACAAATATCCCTACTTTTTTTAGAAACACTCTAGGAGACTTTTATGCAAGTACATCTTATATACCATGGTTTTCCAACCCGAGTACTTGTTGCTCAGCTAAAATAGATCCAGTACTTCTCCAGAACACATGAGCCATAAATCTATAGCAAAAAACAGACTTCAGTTGACTACTGTTGGCGAGAGGTAAGTCGTTCACATTTGAGTCCTGGAATAAATTCTGCTGCTAACGGTTCAAGCTGAAAATCCTCTGTCTCGTGCTGTGCAACATGACACCCTGTCCATGTGGCTGTTACAGCCTCGTCGACTCGGGTGGTTTCCAGCACAAACAATAATTCCCTACTAGTTTTAGCGCTGAGTTTCCTTCCTCTTCTGCTGCAGAAGTTCCATCAGCAACCAGAAATTGTGAAGTCAATACCTTATTTGTTTCATCTTAAATAATCATCCTGACAGATTATGCCTACATTACAGTGAAAGATCAATTTGTGGTACATTTTTTTGGCCATCATAGAAAATTGCTTGAATATTAAAATAAACAATGCAGGGACTTCCCTAGTGGTCCAGTGGTAAAGAATCCGCCTTCCAATGCAGGGGGCGTGGGTTCGATCCCTGGTCAGGGAACCAAGATTCCACATGCCGTGGGGCAACTAAGCCCACGCTCCACAACTACTGAGCTCGCGTGCCTCAACTAGAGCCTGTGTGCCACAAAGTACAAAGCCCACAAGCTCTTGAACCCATGCACCACAACTACAGAGCCCACGCACCCTGGAGCCTGCGCACCACAACTAGAGAAGAGAAAACCCACACGTCACAACTAGAGAGAAGCCTGCGTGCCGCAAGAAAGAGCCGGTGCACCACAATAAAAGATCCCACATGCTTCAATGAAGACCCCGCGTGCCGCAACAAAGATCTGATGCGGCCAAAAATGAATAAAATAAATAAATTAATAATAAATTTTTAAAAAATAAAATAAGCAATGTGACAGTAGCAGGCTTCCTACTCCTCAAGTCTATACCACATTTAAATTCATGGTTTGGCTGTTGACTTTGCTAGAATCTGCAGAACATTTTCCAAAAGGGAGATACTGTAGATTCTTTAGAAGTGAAATTAACTTTTATGATGTGGGCATGATGGGAAAGTCAGGAAGTGTCTGGGAATAAAATACTCTTCAGAACTAGAACACTGTATATGAAAACACATGTTTGAAAGCACTTGATGGCTAAAAAAAAGCATTAATGCCACATTAATAGAATATATATTGCCTCTCATAGAATGGAAACAAGCAACTTTTCTGAAATCTTGATTTAGAATTCATCTCTAGTCAGATGATCTAAGATGGAGAACACACTGCTGGTGCCCGTGTCTCCACTCTTGCTCCTGCCTCTTAAAATCCTGTGCCTTTCAAGCCTCTTTTCTCCTAGGAGCCTTCCGCTCCTCACTGGGGACACTTAGGATTTCTCTGTCCTGTTCTTACACAGCTCATTGGGTGTGCAGGCGGGCACAGTGCTTCAGAAGGTGGGACCTGAAGCCAGTTCAATGGGAAGCCAATCTCAGCATATCCACTTGCCAACAGTAAGGATTGCTCAAGTATGTTAACCTCCTCATGCCTTCATTTCCCTATCTGTAAGATGAGGATAATTAAGTACCCACTTCTCTAGGATGTGGTGATTAAATAAATAAAGCACTTATAATAGTGATATTACACAGTACCTATCTAATAAATAAAAGGAAATGTTTAAATTGAACTCAAACCATTTTGTCTTTGGCTACAAATAAGAAATTAGGCTTGGGCATGTGGCCAAGAAGAGAAACTCTAAATGACATCCATTTTAGCCCAGTGCACAGGGAGGCTGGCAGCAACTTGACAGGAAAACACAAGTGGCATCAGAGGCAAAATCAGAACTGAGAGTTGATGCCCCATGGGTTTGAATCCAGACAAAGATGGGCTTGACACTGGCTCTGTCACTCACTGGATATCAGACCTTGGTCAACTTACCCCTGTAATCCTCAGTGACCTATCCAGTACATACGGTAATCATTAAGATTGGTTTACCGTATATTGTATATAATTATACATGTATATATAAGGTATGGGGAATAAAGAATATATATACATAGATACAAAAAAATACCACACCCACATGTGCACCTGCACACAGAATTCAACACTATAGCAATCCTCTTAGCGGAGAAGAAAGCTATTCTAGAACCACAGAGATCATATCATTCAACAACCCAGTTTTAGAGGTAAGAAAATCAAGGCTCAAGAGGTTTGGTGAGGAATTGCATGGCAAATATATAAGATTTTTCTGTTATTGTTTAAATCTGTTTAAGAGATAACGTTTGAACAAAATTAATAACAACATAATGTGAATTTATAGCATATGGAAAAGTAAAACACCCCATAATCATAGCTTAAAGACCTGGAGAGGAGAAATGGAGGTGAACTTCTACTTACCTGTAAGGTTCTTAGTGTAGACAAAGTGGGGTAATATCACTTGGAGGTGGGCTGGCATAAGTTAAAGTATACACTGTAAAATTAATAAAACAAGGGGTTACACCTAGAATCCAGAAAGAAAGAGTTATAAAATAGAAATACAAAAAGTATCCAATTGAGCCAAAAGAAGGCAAGAAAAAACCGAATAACAGATGGACAAATGGAAAATAAATAGGCAAAGTGAGAGTCTTAAACACAACCATATCAATAACCACATTAGGTGTAAATGGTCTAAAGATACCAATTAAAAGCCAGAGATCATCATCAGATTGGATAAAAGAGTAAGACAAACTGAATACCACCTGTAAGAAATGCACTTCCAATATAAAGACCCAAGCAGGTCGAAGAAAAAATTTTTTAAGATATACTAGCCTAATGCTTATCCAAAGAAAGCTGGAGTGGCCATATCAATATCAAGTATAGTTCAAAACAAATAAAGAACGAACACCACTTCATAACAATAAAGGGATCCAATCATCAACTATCCTAAACCTAATACAGGAGCTTCAAAATACATGAAGCAAAAGCTGACAGAATCACAAGGAAAAGAGATCCTCTTAGTGGAGGCTCCTTAGTGGAGGGTCTTTACCCAGGAGTATAGTCAGTTTTCAGTACCCCTCTCAGTGCTGATGGAACACACAGACAATTATTCTGGATACGGAAGATTCAAAGAGCACTGTTAGCCCACTTGTCTTAACTGATATTTAGAGAAGACTCCACCACCAACAGCAGAACACATTCTTTTCAAGTGAACACAGAACGTGAATCAAAGTTCAGTACATTCCGATCATGCAAAAAAATGTACCAAATGGAGTTAAATCAGAAATCAATAAAAGAAAGATCTTGGGAAGGTCCCCAAATACGTGGAAACAGAATAGCACACTTTTAGATAATCCATGAACCAATGAAGAAACCAAAAGGGCACTTAGGAGGTTGGACTAAATGAACATTAAAAGATAACATATCAAAACTGCGGGGATGCTGCTATAAAGCAGTGCAAGGAGGGGAATTTACAGGGCAGAAACCTACGCCAGGACCCTTCTGATCACAAAGAGGACTGAATCCAGGGCAGCAGGCAGACGGCAAGGCCAGCCAGCAGGAATCAGGAGTCTGGTCCCACCCTCACACATCATGGCACACGGGGTCTCACCGTCCACGGCAAGCATGGCCATGATTAAAGGGGAGGGGTGAGGGACGGGGGGCAGGAGGCGCGCGACGGGATCTGCTGCAGAATGCAAGTCCAGGCATGGGGAAGGTGGGTAAGAAGTGTCTGTACAACCTGCCAGAAGTGAAGCGGGGAGCAGAGAGGATGAATGGAGGAGGAATCACACGTAGATTGATAGTTGATTGGATTATGTCTGGTGGCGAGTGAACGAGGTGCGGATGGAGACCAAGGGCACGGCTCCTGAGTGGGTGGCGGTCAGACAGTCAAACAAGGAAGGACCCACGCAGGGGCCAGCGCCTGGGACAAAACACTTGGTCTGGAGTCGGAACGTGGAGCTGGAAACGCTGAGGGCTTCCGGCGGGAAGGCCCAGCAGCAAATGCAACCTGGGTCTAAAGGGGATAAGAGGCCCAGAGACAGGAGTCTAAGGTGAGAGAAAGGACAGAGCACTCAGAATCAGCGCACAACGTACAGCCGCGCGGAGAAAACCCGCACCAAGAAGACAGGGTTCACCCGGGGCCACCCCACCCCCAGCACCCCAGCAAGCAGCGCCCCAGGACCCCCATGATGTGGCCAGGACTGTGGCTTAATCTCCTTGGCTGGGGGATTAATCTCCTCCTTAGGGACGTCTGCTGGGGACCTCCTGCAATTCTAAGAGCATCCAGGGAGGAGAATCACTGACTCAAAGAGGAAAAGGAGGCAATTTTAGAGAAAGGAAAAGTCAGAAGGTGACAGCAAGCGGCTGCAGTGGCCACAGGTCTGACAGGAGCAGCTGCTTCTGATGCAAAGTGATGCCGCTGCTGCAAAGTTCCAACTACACCAAATCAGACTAAACAGGCTTCAATTTCAGAAGTGTGCGTCTGCTGACATCAGTACATCTCTAACTAACCACAGACTGCTGTCTACTGAAAATGTCAAGCAGAATTTTTTCTAACTGTTGTCATCAAGAATGAAAGGAGTCTGTAAGGATCTGTTTTTTCACAAGAGATAAAAAGATAGGAGAAATGGTTCAAGTAGTTAGACGTGGTAGCAAAAGCCTTTTTCCTGTCAATGTAATTTTTAAGGACTGAGGTTAATTAAAATCTAAAAGTTAAAATCCAAACCATGAGGATAAGGAAATCTATTTTCCAAGTTCACAGGTTGGCTTAACTTTGTGATCCTGGGGGGCAGGAGGGTAGGAGGAAGGTTTAAAAGGATAATCATCATTGCTCTAGCTCTTTCCTCAGAAGAGCCAGGCCGGCACCAAAACTGGACCTACGTGACATTTAACCTCCATGACCAGCGGGCAGCATCCCTCGTAAGGGCTGTGCTCTCACTCCCAGGAGGCCCTTCCTTTCATCGCTGCACTGGACACTTTGTGGGTGATCCGCTCTTCCTCGCCCTGGGAAACCTACGGGCTCCACTGCAGGCACCCGACACCTAAATACAGGTGGCGGCCCCTCTGCTGGGCTCTGGCCACGCTGCCCAGTGTAGACGGGGAGCGGCATCAGATGCGGCCAGACGGCTACACACCTGCGCTCCTGTCTGACTCCAGCACGGAGGGCTCAGCTGGAACCCACCTGTCCTGGGTGTGGCCCTGACCAGACTCTCCCAGCTTCTGGAAAGTTCCTCTGGCCCTTGCTTCCCAGCCCTGTGGACACCCTGGCTTCTGCCTGTTTCCTAGCCCGGCTCTGGTGCTGCCACCAGTCCTGGGAGCTCTTGAAATACTCCCGGTAAATGAACAGATCAACCCAGTGTCACTTAAGTCAGCGCCAAGGCCACTGCTCGCAGCTGAGGCTGCAGACGCCGAGATGCGGACGGGCTGAAGGACACACACACTGTCGCTGCCCACGGAGGGGCTCAGGTCCACTGGTGTCACACACAGAGTCCCCGCTCCCACCTACCACTTCCCAAAATGGGCACGTTTGACAAAAGTCAAGACATGTGAATGCACGGCCGTCTGTTGAAATCCAAGCGCAAACAAAACAGAAGGTAAGCCATTGTCTCAGGCGCCCCCTTGACTGAAGGCACAGTCCAGGAGAGCCACTCCAGTTAGAGAAATTACAGCCACGGTCACTCAGCCGTACCGGGCTTCGTGTGACCTCTGGGGGGTAAGCCGTTGTCTCAGGCGCCCCCTTGACTGAAGGCGCAGTCCAGTTAGAGAAATTACAGCCAAGGTCAGGTCACTCAGCCGTACCGGGCTTCGTGTGACCTCTGGGGTTTTAGAAGATGGCAGGTCTGGGAGACGGACCCTCATGTTGCTTGAATGGCACTGTATTTGTCCTGACATACTTTGCCTGTTGGCTGATAAGAACTGGCAGAGAAATGCAGTGCTCCCTTCCCAACGAAATGTTAACTCTGTTTCATGTGCTTCTGCCTGGACTTTAAGGCCAATTCCTAAATGTAGAGCCTAACTTTCTTCGGTAAAATTTTCAACCAAAATGAAACTTTATCCTGAATCAATCATCAGAAGACTGAATTTCAGTATTAGTTCTCCACAATATTCAGAATTAGAAACACCTCGGGCGATTGATACCCTATTCCGAATTAGAACACTGCCCGCCCTGCTCTATTACTCGTTTCATATTTTAAGGGGATCATTAAGTCCATCTACCAAAAATACCTTCCCCAGATATTAAACATCTATGATATATGCAATGACTTCCTTCCTTCCTTTAGCAGTGGGTGCTGACTGATCCCACGGACACCGGCGGGTCTGGGTCTGCACACAGAGGGGCCTCCTACCTCCTGTAACCGACCTGTTCCCAAAAAGCTGAGCGCTAAAAAGTGAGCTTTGTAAACCAAGCACCAGTTTCGCATTAGCCGATATTATAGTTCACTCTTTACCTTTATTATCAAGGTTTCTTCAACAGCCCAGTGTTTTGGTCTGCGAATGATCACACATTAAAAGCAACCCTTTGATCAACTAGGTAACAAAGAAAAGCATTTCGTAACGAACAGAAAATAGCACCACTTAATAAAGTGCTACTTTCGATTTCTAAAAATCTTGGGGTTAATTCTGGGAGACAGCAGCCCTCTTCTCCGGCCTGGGGCCCCTGAGAGGGCAGGGGTCAAGTCACCCGTGGGATGGTGACCCTGGCACCTGCCAAAGTCACAGAGAGCAGGCGTCTCTCCTCCTGGACCCAGACGGCATTCTTACGGTGTTCCTGGCCCTCAAAACATGCTACATTCAAAGGAAAACACAGAACTATTTTGAGGATGACCACTCATAAATTTTCACCGAAGCACCGGGAAGGGAGGCCTCGTGCGCTCACCATGCGCGCATCACGTCCTGGGGACAGAGCTCCGCACGGGAGCCCTTCTCCCCACAATGCAGGTGATGAGACAGGTGCACAGGGCTGAGCGAGGGAGCACGCCTTGACGAGGCCACGGCTCCAAGACCACAGCCGAACCACGTTTATCTAAAATGTCTCTATTTTACTGTGATTATTACACAAATCACGGAACATCTCTGAGCCCAAGCTCCTCAAAGAGAAGAAACAGCAGCGCTGCTCACCACTAACTTTTGCTGACACTGTTAGATCAACCGGCACTGACCAAATGCCCGGCTCAGAGCCTGGCAGTTATAAAGCAGCTGAGGGGGGAGGGGTAGGCCAGGAGCCTGGGGGAAACATACACTCACTACTTCATGTGAGACAGGTGACCTACAAGGACCTACTGTGCAGCACAGGGAACTCTACTTAATATTCTATGATAACCTTTATGAGAAAAAAATCTTAAAAAAAGAGTGGATATGTGTATAACTGAATCACTTTCCTGTACACCTGAAACTAACACAACATTGTATATCAACTACACTCCAATAAAATTTTTTAAAAATCAGTTGATAAATATCACTATTATTAGGTTTACTACCTGGTCCTCATCCTAGCACCTCTTCCTCTTTAGAGAGTGGTATCTAAGAAGCAAAATGAAACTGGAGAAATGTTTTCTAAAGAAAGACATCCGATTTCAGTTTGGAGAACTCAGAATGAACGTACCAGCCACGGTCTGTGTTTGACCATAAGCGTGTGCGTTAACACAAAGTGTGGGAATCCAAACTGAGGACTCGATTCGAATGACAAAGGAACGTTTAATATGCTTGCTTGGTTTCATTGAAAATGTTTTAAAAAGGCGCACAGTGGCCCGGGCAGAGCAGCCCCTCAGACAAAGCGAGAACTGGAGGGAACTGGGCACGGCTGGGGCGGGGACTCCACGGGGGCCTGTGCTGACCCGGCGGTCACCGGGGGCGTCTGGAAGTGAATCAGGGCAGTCGGGCTGTAGTACTACTCCTCGGGGGGCTGGAGATTCCTGGCACCAGTGGGAAAGGGCCAGGGATGCCATGAGCCCTGGCGTGAGTGGACTGCTGTGCACATTTCAGGATTGTCCACTGAGAAACCGATTGAATGCATTTTCCTACGAAAACAAGAAATCCAGGCACAGGGGGCTACAGCGTAAGGCACCCTGACAAGACTGTTTGTATGGGAGGGGACAGGGCGCGTTTCTATCTTGGTACCAAAAGCATTTAAACTTTAGGAGTAACGAAATAGGAATAAGGAAATTCCGAATAAGGAGATGTGCTAGGTTCTCCAGAGAAACAGAACCAACAGGACAGATATAGACTCATTACATATGAGGAGGTTTATTCTAGAACTGGCTCACGAGGTTATGGTGGCTGAGCAGTCCTAGGATCCACTGTCTGCAGGCTGAGACCCAGGGCAGCTGGTGGCATCATGCAGTCCAGGGTGGAGGCCTGAGGACCAGGCCTGAGGTCTGAGGCGGGAGAAGGTGGATGCCCACCTCAAGGGCAGAGGGGAATTCATCCTTCCTTCCCCTTTTTTGTTCTTTCCAGTCCCTGAGTAGTCTGGGTGAGGCCCTGCCCCACAGTGGGAAGGACAGTCTTTACTCGGTTCACCAGCTCAAATGCTCATCTCTCCTGGAGACACCCTCCCAGACACACCCAGAAATGACACTTTACCAGCTGTCTGGCATCCCTCACCAGGCGTCGACACATAAAACTAATTATCACAGGAGATGTCCTTAAGTTCTTCCTAAATAGTTTTAGTTCTATGGCGACTTCTAGGTTAAAATGGAACCAGGCTCAGGGCTTCCCTGGTGGTGCAGTGGTTAAGAATCCACCTGTTAATGCAGGGGACACGAGTTCGAGCCCTGGTCCGGGAAGATCCCACATGCCGCAGAGCAACTAAGCCCGTGCACCACAACTACTGAGCCTGAGCTCTAGAGCCTGCGAGCCACAACTGCTGAGCCCGCAAGCCACAACTACTGAGCCCGTGAGCCACAATTACTGAAGCCTGCGTGCCTAGAGCCTGTGCTCTGCAACGAGAAGCCTCCACAATGAGAAGCCTGCACACTGCAACGAAGAGCAGCCCCCGCTCGCCGCAACTAGAGCAAGCCCGCGCGCAGCAACGAAGACCCAGCGCAGCCAAAAATAAAATAAATAAATTTTTTTAAAAATAAAATGAAATGGAACCAGTCTCAGAATCCCAAATGGTGCCTCCCTAGCAGTCTCCAACCAAAAAATAAATAAATAAAAGATGAAAATCATAACATCACAAACAAGCACCAACCACAAACATTCGATGCAAAAATCTGGGAAGTGTTTTCCTGTAACCACGAGACTAAAGGAGGTGGGTTGAGAAACAAATTTCGGCCTCCACATGTGCCACCCTCTGAAACAATGCAGCTGCCCTGGGCCGGGCGAGACCTTAAGAAGGCCCCGCCCGTGAGCTGCCTGGCTGGCCCTCGCTCAGCAATGTCAGGACACTCTTAGGACCTTCTCCTAATCAGCACCTCTTTTTCTATGTCATTTTGAGGCTGCAACTCCAACAATAAACCGGGCAACTTGAAAAAGAGACGATAAAGCCAGTCTATTCCAGGAGATGTCGACATACAAATTATGGGGGAGGGGTGCATAGAACAAGACAGCCATGGGCAGACTGAAAATGCAAATGCACCTGTACCCGCTGAAATCAGTAAAGACATGAAGTTGGGAAATAAATGATGTCACGGCCACCGCCGTGGGAAACCCATTCTCGTGATGCTGAGGAAGAGAACAGAGGGCTTGATCGTTTTCTCTCCCAGAAAAATAAGGTCAAGATGGTTACTTTTCAATAATGCATATTCCTGAGTGGAAACAAAAAGAGATGAATGATTTCACAGTTCCTTATGAATTAATGCACCTTCGCAATAGCTGACGGGGCCTGAGGGTTTTCTTTCCTATGTGTTCTTTGTTGTTTCATCTAAGGTTTCGAGTCTTATTAAGAAGAGGAGGGGCTTCCCTGGTGGTCCAGTAGTTAAGACTCTGCGCTTCCACTGCTGAGGGAATGGGCTCGATCCCTGGTCGGGGAACTAAGGTCCCACATGCTGTGTGGTGCAGCCGAAGAAAAAAGAAGTGGAACTGAGAGAAAACATAGAGTTCTTTCATGTCAGGTCCCACGTATGTAAGCGTTTCTGAGTGGGATGTGGCACTGCACCTTGGGTGTAAAGGCAGAGTGGTGCCCCTGGCGGCTCTGGGGCTGTGATTAGGCCTGGATTAGAACTCAGAGCGGTCTTTTTCTACAAGTAGAAATTTCAAATGGTTGTTTGATGGACCATTTAGTATATGTTTTAAAACCAAAGCTTGAGTCCAGTATTTCGTTCTATGGACACAATTTTAAACATCAGTGTGAGGTGCACCAGAGATTCAATAAAACAGAAGAATACTCCATACTGAAAAGGAAGCATGAGGATTGTAAGGTCCACCCTGATCTCGGAAAAATGTTAGTGAACGGATAGCACGTATCTTAAATCAGATAAATACGGTACTAAGAGACAAAGCCCGTTAAACACACCGTGAGTCCGTTACTGAAGAAGTGTTGCTCCTTCACAGAGATCTTCTGACCATTGTGCTCAGACAAAACACAGGACTTTGGAACAATGAGGGGTTTTGTTAGAAATTTCTATTACAAAGACATTCAGCACTGCATTATTTTATCATCATTCCTCCAATTTAACAGCAGTTCTACAAAAACAAGTGTGGTAGAGAGTATGAACGTTTGAAAACCTTCCTGCAGGTTCTGCGTGGCCTCGTGGTTTCCTGAGATGCTGAACGCGAACGTCGGCTTCTCCAACTGCTGGCTCTAGGGTGGCAGCTCGTCGGGAGCCAGCGCGTCCCTAAGAAGTGCTGGTCCTCCTTTCTCCCATTCTTTCTCATGTGTGTAGGTCACATTTGCTTCTTTCATTCATGAAAATAACCTCGATGGCAATAGAGACCTACACAACGTTTTCTAATTGAAAATTTTCAAGTATTCAAAAAAGTTCCTCTGATCAGTTATGCTAAAGGGTATTTTGAGGCCAACACTTAATTTTCAGTATTCCACCTGTCAATCACCACACCCAGCCCCCTGCCACACACCTTACTTGCCTCCTAGCCTAGCTCTTCTCTTCTGGCTCTGTCACTCATGACCACTCCTCAGTATTACTGGCTGTGCTACTGAAAGGCTTCAAAAAGGAATCCAACAATGTCAAAAACCACACTAAAAATTTAAAATAGGCAATTGCAATGCATACTATGAACTAAGAAAAGCTGGTACACTACAGTATATGCAGCACAACCTCATTTGGGGATGAGTGAAGCATAACCAGGTGCACATCCCAGGATTGTTTACAAGAGGGTAGAAAAATTTAAACCTGAGTACCCATCAGCAGAGGACGCAAAGGCTAAACTAGGTCAGTGATGGATGGGGTACAAAGAACACTTCAGGTGACAGCGATGGAAGCTCTGTAGTCAAGGACACAAGCTTCGTTTATTCATTTTTCCAACATTCAATACAAATGGAAGGTAAACTATGTTGCCAGGCACCATAACACACCCTGGATTGCAGCAATCCAGTGTCAGGGAAAGGAAGCAGGTACGGAAAACGGCATCGATGGTACAGCCCCACATAGTACACACACACACTCGCGTGTGCAATCACACAACAGCTGCACTCTCGGAATCAAAGCTTCAAACTTAAAGGGACAAAGTGAAATCAATATTCCCAAATACTCAAGTTTCATTAATATTTAACATTGCTTACATCTTTTACCAAAAAATCTCCCTCTCCATTTTTTTTTTTTTTTTTTTTTTTTGCGGTACGCGGGCCTCTCACTGTTGTGGCCTCTCCCGTTGCGGAGCACGGGCTCCGGACGCGCAGGCTCAGCGGCCATGGCTCACGGGCCCATCCGCTCCGCGGCATGTGGGATCTTCCCAGACCGGGGCATGAACCCGCGTCCCCTACATCAGCAGGCGGACTCTCAACCACTGCGCCACCAGGGAAGCCCCTCCCTCTGCATTTTAATAGAAGATCATTCACTTTTCTGGGTTGATTTGCAGTTGATGTTACTTTCTCTTAATCCTTTCTCCTAATTAAGATTCTTTAAATTTTGTGGAACTCCTTCTCCATCTAAATCCTTTTCACAAGAATTTCAAAATCATTTCCTTACTTGCCGTGTACTTGCTTTCTTCCTTCAATGTTCCTGTCCATGGATACCTCATTATTTTTTTATATTTCAGTTAGAGCAAATGTCCATCGGCACCGAATGACAAACACTTTCACTGTAAAAGAAAACACCCTCGATTTCTCTTTCTCCCCAGTAAAGGTCTACTTCCTAAGTTCACCTCCCCGCACTCGATGAATGCTGGCATGTAATCTTTAATATTACAAAATTGCACCAAAATACAGGCTGACAGATAGAAAAGCTATGATGTGAGACTTGTATGAAACAGAGGAGACCATACCTGGGCAGCGGCTGGGCTGAAGGCCACGGCCGTGACCGTGTCCATGCGTCCTGCCAGTCTGCAGCAGAAAGTGCTGGAGCTGGTTTTGTACATGAACGCCTAGACGACAGAACGCACAGGTGTTCCGTACTGCAGACTCAGATGATCCACAAGGAACTGTGCACAGCGGAAGTATGTTCGCCAGCTGATCAGGCATCAGAGCAGGAGCTCGTGGACAAAATGCCGCCTAAGCCACGGAAGTAACTTCATGAACTGTGCTTTCCTCTTTTCCCTTTTAGAAAGTTTATCATCTTCAAGAATTTACTTCATGCTTTCTATTTTCTATCATAAGCTTCCACAATACCCTGTGAACAGTTTTAAATGTATGCTCATTAGGTGGATGGACCTAGAGTCTGTCATAGAGTGAAGAAAGTCAGAAAGAGAAAAACAAATACCATATGCTAACACATGTCTATGGAATCTAAAAAAAAAAAAATGGTTCTGAAGAACCTAGGGGCAGGACAGGAATAAAGATGCAGGTGTAGAGAACAGACTTGAGGACACGGGGAGGGGGAAGGGTAAGCTGGGACGTAGTGAGAGAGTGGCACGGGCATATATACACTACCAAATGTAAAATAGATAGCTAGTGGGAAGCAGCCACATAGCACAGGGAGATCAGCTCAGTGATTTGTGACCACCTAGAGGGGTGGGATAGGGAGGATGGGAGGGAGATGCAAGAGGGAAGAGATATGGGAACATATGTATATGTATAACTGATTCGCTTTGTTATAAAGCAGAAACTAACACACCTTTGTAAAGCAATTATACGCCAATAAAAATGTTTTTAAAAAAACACTATTTAAACCTTTACATATTTTTTAGCTTTTCAATTCAAATTAGCTGTCTTGTGTTACATACTTACATCATAAAAAAATGCAAATGCAAAATCTCATTCAGACACAGAAAAAAAGAGTAATAGCCAATCAGATTTTTTAAATATATAAGGAAAAAACATCTGCTACAATTCTTAGATATCAATAAATCATAAAAAAGATTTACATACTTTCATTCTAAAAATAAGCCATTTAATGATATAAAACAATTCAAAAATATGAAAATACGGCGCTCACTCTTTTGTGAACTGGATGATAAAATGAGTTAAATTCTGCTCGTCCAACACGAGGAGACAGCTACAGGGGTAATTCTCGGAAGAGGTCATTACAATGTAGCAGGATGCTTGCAAAAGAGCATCACTGATGCATGATAAATGTGGCTACACTTCTCAGTAAGCTCAGAAGAAATCAGAAACGGCCTATTTTCTATTTTACTTGAAATAGGACATTTGGGCCAATTGTGATTTGTGCTTCCCCCGAATTTGGACTTGCAGGATGACAGGCCTTACGGGGCTGTGGTTAGTTGGAACTCTTTGATGTACACTGCGTAACTGAACAGAAATTTAAGAAAACAAGCTATTAAAACATGGTGTAAACCTCCGTAACCTTAAACTCCTGTCCTTTCATTCCATCGTATACCATTCAGATGTTTATTTTCAGGAAGTAAAACCAGCTACTTTCCCATCAAAACCCCTCAGAACTGTTTTTCCCAACCTAACACCTCTCATCCAAGAGCACGCCACGGTGAGTCCTGGAACCACACTCGGCGCTGAAAGACCCTGGGGTCTGCGCTGGAATACCACACTCGGCGCTGAAAGACCCTGGGGTCTGCGCTGGAACACCACACTCGGCGCTGAAAGACCCTGGGGTCTGCGCTGGAATACCACACTCGGCGCTGAGAGACCCCGGGGTCTGCGCTGGAATACCACACTCAGCGCTGAAAGACCCTGGGGTCTGTGCTGGAATACCACACTCGGCACTGAGAGACCCTGGGATCTGCGCTGGAATACCACAGTCGGCACTGAAAGACCCTGGGGTCTGCGGTGACTTGGGCCCCTGTCCAGTCCCTGTGTGAGCACCTGCCCAGCACAGACGACATCCTTAGCCATTTCCTAAAGCAAATGCACTGAAACTCCTAACGAAAAGACACGCGGTTTTCAGAGAGAGGAATTCTCCCCGCGCTGGCATCCCAGACGGTCACTCACAGCCCAGGAGGGAGCATCTGGAAGGAAACTTCCCAGGACCCCTGTAGGGTCACCCCCCTGTAGGGGCACTGGCTCAGAGAGGTGCCCACTGTGAGGGGGCCTCACAGCACTGTGTGAAGACGGGTCTAGTCACGGCCCACCTCCTGCCTGGACTGCCCCCATGCCCTCCCTGCATCGCCCCGTGGCTCTCTGGTCCAGACATGGCCACAGAGCCAGGGACCAGGAGGACAGGGGCCACGGCAGACGCTGGGCAGAGCACGTGGAATCTAGCGGATGGTCTCCCGGAGCTGCTTTGTTCTCTCCCGAGGGAACAAGGGACCCTCAGACTGCAACTGCAGGACCCACCCAGCACGGGGGACCTGGGAACACCCCCGACAGAGGGGAACCTCGGAGGCTGGCGCTGGGTCCCTGAGCAGGAGCCTGGCTGGGGCTGCCGCCAGGGCCACCAGGTGCCTGCTCTTGGGAGCATGAGGAAGGAGCTAAGTGCAAAGCCCCTTCACCCTCCTGCAGCCTGTTCCCGACCCCGACCCCGACCCCGGCCCCGGCCCCCAACACGCAGAGCCGCACCCAGAGGCTGAGCCGGGCCCCTGGCGGCACGACTGAGCCATTTCCAACGTCCGCGTAGACAAGGGGACGCGCACGCACTTGGGCGCTGTGAGGGCACCGGCCTCCTCCTCAACCCCTCCTGATGGCCCCCCGCCCGGAACAAAACCCTGTGACCAAGGCCCATGAGCCCAAGGGACTGACCCCTACCCGGGTCAGCGCCCCCCGTCCAACCCCACTCCTCCGCTTCCCAAGAGCTGCTCCCCCATCAACCTGGCTCCCTTCCCCACGTCACACACCTGTGGCTCAGGTTACCTGTCAGGGAGGGTCCCCCAAGGGGCTCAGGCTCAGGGTGTCTGACCTGCGTTGAACCCACTTGCTTCTTTCTTTGTAAGAGTACAAAATTCTCAAGTGTCAGGACCTTGCTGTGTCATTCACTCATGTGCCCCTGTACTTGGAACAGTGCCAGATACCAGTGGTTGCCAATAGGTATGATACAACTAAAGGGATTCATTCATAGGTAGATTACTATACCTGTGCACACGTGCACACACACGTGCAGGCATATGCATATGTATATACACACATGTACATATACACAAAGGTGCATGTGCATATGTACACATAACGCCTGCACATATGTGTGCACACGCATGTGTACATGTGTACTGCGTGTTACATGGATATACACATATGTACCCACACACTGGCTTTAAGGCGGGAGTTGTTGAAATAAACACTGACAGAGTAAACCACCCTGGGTTATTTCGACTGAATTTTTTACAGAGAGAAAAGAGAAGCACTTGGAAAACCAGATCTTGACAAAACTTAATCTCCTCAAAGTTTCATGTAAAATCCACTATTACTCATTATTTTTGTCAGAGCGATAAAAACAGGGAGCCTTTAAAAGAAATAAGTCGCTTCTTAAGGTGCATCTCCTCGAAAGGGCGCTGCAGGGTAAGTCGGGCGGGGAGAGGCTCCCGGCGCACGGCCCTGGACTCTGCGGGTCCGCCGGCTGTTCCTGCCCTTCTCCCGAGGCGACCCGGCGGGCTCTGCTCGGAATCGAGCTGCGCCCGAGCCCCCACTGGAGAAAGCAGCTTATGGCCCGACCCGGGCGCAAGGAGAGCTGTGCTCTGCTAGGGCCGGGAAGAGCGCCACCGGCGCGTGCGTGCGGGACAGGCGCGCTGAGCGCTGCGAACCCGCGCCTGCCGCCCAGGGACGAGAGGTGCGCGTCGTAGCGACCCCTCCGGTGGAAGTGACACCAGATCCATGCCGAGCCGGCCCCGGCAGAGTGGGGGGAGACACAGGAGCTCGGCTTCCCGCGTAGGACACCCAGCCGCCTTCATCTAAGAGAGCAGCTCACCAAGACCACACCCACGGCCCAGGCCACGGGGTCCCTCCTGCCTGAGGCGAGGCCCCCGACGGCTCAGCTGGGCGCTAAGAAGGAGGTGGCGTCCCAGCCTGGTTAAATACTGCGCCATGGACCAAGGAGTTTAACATGAACGAACAGTGTTTGGGAAAAAAAGGCAATTTAGAAGAGCAAAAAATGTATTTAAAATGCCAAAATGCCAAAACATAAAACGTTCACAGAGTGTTAAAGGGACTTGACTGACCCCTGCTGAGGTTCCAGCAGAAACAGACTCACAGGCCGCCTTTACGTCAGGGCCGTTGTGAACCTGAGGCAGGATAGACCCTCCCAGTGCCCCGTGGGCAAACAGAAACGCGCCTCCGCACCATGCAGATGGGCCCCTTAAATTACCCGTGGCAGCCCCCTGGGCTCTGACTACGCAAGGCATTTTTGAGCGCCAACTGTTTGCCAGCCAGGTACGGCTCTGTCCTCAAGGAGGTCAGAGTCTCAGGATCTCACGGGGAGGGTGCGTCACACACCGTCCCCCGGCACGGAGAGCTTTAGGGAGGCACGGCCGCTGGGCAAAGGAAGGCCCCGATTTCAACCAGACAGGCCAGGGCGGCCTCGTGGGGCAGCGATGGGGCCAGTCTTGACACAGAAGCAGGAGTTTGCCGCTGGTCCAGGCCACGGAGGCAGGTGGTGGGAGGTGCAGTCTGGCCATCCGCCAAGACCTCCCGGGGGAGTGCTGTAGACGTGGAGCGTGTGAGCTCATCTGTGTTCTAGCAACAGCTCCCCGAGGCTGGACGGGAAGAAGCCGGCGTGGGGACCCTCACCCAGTGGCCTTCCGCCAGGGTTAAGAGCATGAGCTCTGCGGCCAGCCAGCGCCTGAGGTCACACTCACGGCCCACAGGTCTCGGGACTTGCCAATGCCAGGGTCTCAGCCGCCTCGTCTGTGAACTAGGATTCCTGTGAGGACACCACGCCGGAACATGTGGCGCATAGGAACCCTCGGTGAGCAGTATTTATCACCACCTGCACCCAAGAGGGGACAGGGGAACATCTGGGGTTTGCCCTTCTTCTGTCCTGGTCAGTGCCCCTGGGGCATCTAAAACTCTCCAGGGCTTGGTGCATGTCACAGCAGCGCCCACGGGGCAAGAGAACGGCCTGGGCCCAGCAATTCGGGCCCCCCTTGGATGCCCGGCCCGAGACCAGAGGGTCCACACCCACACCTGAGGAGACCAGGCAGGGATGAGACAAGAGCAGTGGCCAGAGTCTGCCTGCAAAGTTGATTCCAACTCGGAAGCAGCTGGGCCCTCGAGGAATTTAAAGCCAGACGTTGAAATGGTGGCATGTGTTTTAGCAGCAGGGTGGTTGGGGAAGAGCCCGGTGCAGACGGGCTGCTTGGAGTGGCAGGAGACGGCCGCTGGGACAGGAAGGCTGACAGAGGGCTGCACCGCACACCCCTGTACCTCCCTTCTGAGGGTCTGCACTCACCGCGGTAACACACGTCAACCCTCTTCCGGGATTTTAAATACGAGTCAGTCTGGGAACAGACAGAGGCCTGGGGAGACCCGGGGACCAGTCCAGACCCTCCAATACATGGGAAGTTGAATGAGTTCAGTCAACCTGCTTCTCTATTTTATGTACCTTCAAAGTCCCCGTAAAATCAAGTTCTGTCTAACAATAGGAAGGACGTGGGATTCCAGCCAAACGCAGCCTTCTCTCATCTTCCAGACAGAATAAATGTCCCAGTCCTCATCGCTCTGCGGCGCCCTTTCCTCTCATTTTACGATGCTTAAAGAGTCAGCTTTGTATAAATGTTATTCACGCCCACATCTACCACCTTCTAGATGACAATTTCTTTGAAAGCAGAAATCATTTCTAATTCAGCTTCTGACCTTCTACTGCAGGAAGCAAAATTCTGTGCATTTCTCCTTAAACTCGTGGGAACAAACAAATTGTGTGAAATTAGTTGCACGCAAAGATTGAAAGTTTTCTAAGGCAATGTCCGCCAGCCTTCATAAATTTGTATTTTAAAAATGGCTTCCAGTTAATGACTTTAGCATATGCTAAGAAATTCTCATGCATTATCTTATTTAATCCTTATAACAGAGAAAAGTATTCTATGCAAAAGGTTAAAACATCTTCTTTTATGAAATGGAAACAGAGGAAGATGTCAGACAAAACAGCATCACGTTACTTTTCAAAATGAAATAACTTCTCTGAGAATATGAGAAAAACTGGTTACCTAAGTTGAAAAGAATCGTCTTTACCATTATTCTAAAGCCAGGGCTTTATTTTTATAAGTAAAAGAGCATCTAAAGCTCCAAAATCATATTTTTCATTTTTAACTTAAACAGATGAAACAAATTTGGGAACCAAATTGAAAAAAATCTCACACTAGGCTCTAATATGCCAAGTTTCAATCAAGTCTTTATGACTCTGTGATAAACTCCAGAAAGAAATAAAGATTAGAACATGCAAAAAAAAAATTTATAGTGGAAATGCTGACAAGCCATTTTCCACACGCAGAAAATGATGACGGTGATGACGACAGTGATGATGATGATAGCTTCGAAATGACCACCTTTAATAAGTCATGTACAATACATTCAAAAGTTAAATGAGCAAAGAAATCTTTTTCTAATTCTGTAACTCATAATACTTCAGAGACAGCAAGTGTCCGAAAGCATGGAAAGAAGTATGTTTTAAATGTAACACTTAACAGCATTAAAGGAACATCACATGGGAGATTCCTATTTATCTTCAGGACTGAAACATTTTAACTGAAGAATGGCAATATTTGGTAAATTTAGTCAATTCTTACTGCATTATATTAACTAAAGACTCTAAGAAACTCTGCAAAAACTGATCAAATATACAACCCATGTAACATTTCAGGAGAGACACTTGGATGTTAGAAATATGTATCTTTAAGATAAATGTTATGTACTGCATTTTGAGAATAGTACATTAAACATTCTAAATGCTATTCGTCAAACTGTAACCCCTAGAGTCTGTGTGCAGACTGGTCTTTTCAAGAAACCCATTGCCCTCAGCACGTACATCTCATTTCCTGTAAGGGACTGTATCCTTTGCTTTCTGTTGGTAACAGTCAGTTGTGACTCAGGTCAGCAGATTCCAGGGATGGACAGCCATCCCGGGGGCACAAGGACCTGCATCTGGAGGTGAATGCCTCTGCCCTTTAAGATTCTGTGCTGGGGCTTCCCTGGTGGCGCAGTGGTTGAGAGTCCGCCTGCCGATGCAGGGGACACGGGTTCGTGCCCCGGTCTGGGAAGATTCCACATGCCGCGGAGCGGCTGGGCTCGTGAGCCATGGCCTCGGAGCCTGTGCTCCGCAACGGGAGAGGCCACAACAGTGAGAGGCCCGCGTACCGCAAAAAAAAAAAAAAAAAAAAAAAAAACAGTAAAAAAAAGAGAGTCCTCTTAAGCAATGTGGTAAGACTTCACTGAAATAAAGAGGATACCCCTGAATCATCATGCGGATTTCAGAAGGCATTATACATTAAACCCTTAATTTAGAAAGCCATTCCAAATATATCAAAAATCAAAACTGTAGCTGTAGTCCTACAAACAAAGTTGTGTTCACAAGTCTCTTAGTTGTTCTTTTGGGTAACAAAGTGTCTTCTGAACTAAACTATGAGGCAATGAATTCATTGAAGGGGCCACCTCCTCAATTCCCCGATTTTCAACCGTCAGCTGTGAGTATTTTTAAACACATCCTCTGTAGAGACAGACTAGCTACATCCTACAGAGAGAACCTGCGGATTCACAAAGGCTGCTTCGCATTCCCGCAGCATCTCCATGGCTATCACCCAGTCCGCCTAGCGCTTGAAACACCCAAACGCTCCACCACATTTTAAGTGAAAATGGATTACCAGTAAAATCAAAAACTGGGCCCATAAACTAATCAAAGACAAAAGTGTAAACATTAACATTCCATACAGAATTAAAATGTCTTCTAATGTCAAACATCAAGGCTTAGAAGAATTTCATGCCCAGTAAAAACTACCGTTGAACCTGGCAGCAAACTGATTGCATCGTACCTTTGCATCTGCTAAACACTTTAAACAAAGTTGACAAAGGCTGTGCACTGTCAAAAACTCACTCGCTTTCCTTTGACAAATTTGGTGGACGGGACAAGAATGGGCTCCCGCCGTGACGGCGGCGCTGCAGCCGCACTGAGGTCGAAACCTCCAGGGTCCTGCTCCAGCCAGCAGCAACCACGAGGCCTGTGACTCGGTTGGGAACTCCTTCCAACCAGAGGCGTACAGATGGATGATTAGGTACGATTCTGAGGCCCAACAGGAGAGGCCTGACCACAGCCCCTCCCCTAGCTGATCCCAGGCAACTGGCCGGAGCCAGTGGGCGCACTGCTCAAACGGTGGGGAGACCCGGGCGGTATGGATTTCCAGGTGGGAAGCCAAGAGTCTACTTAGAGGTAAGTGAGGCTGCAGATGTCAGACACCCCATAATAGAGGTGGAACGGCCATCCGGCATGTAGGTACTGAGCTGGAAGACAGGTCTGAGCCAGAGGTTAGACGGCGAGGCCATGGGCGGGAGAGACCCCAGGCACAGGCTGCACACATGAAGGACAAGCCCTCGACACAGCACGTGGTGGGTAAACTTCATCAATGTGGCATAGGAGGGACAATGTACCAATGACCTAACCTTCAATGTTTAGCCCAGAGCACTGTCTTAAAAAGTATATGTGGGAGGGCTCCCCTGATGGCGCAGTGGTTAAGAACCCGCCTGCCAATGCAGGGGACATGGGTTCGAGCCCGGGTCTGGGACGATCCCACATGCCGCGGAGCAATGAAGCCCGTGGACCACAACTACTGAGCCCACGTGCCACAACTACTGAGCCCATGTGTCTAGAGCCCGCGCTCCAAAACAAGAGAAGCCACTGCAGTGAGAAGCCCGCACACGGCAACAAAGAGTAGCTCCCGCTCGCCGCAACTAGAGAAAGCCCGCGCACAGCAATGAAGACTCAACGCAGCCAAAAATAAATAAATAAAATAAAATAAATTTTTAAAGAAAGTATATGTGGCAGAAAAGTATAGAGTAGAAAGAGTACTAGGTTCAATAATAAACCCAATGCTAACACCAAAATACGCAGAAATCCTCACTCAAGGCCAGAATAATCAGGGTAACACATTTCTGCTATAGGTGCTTTTTGGTTGGTTGGTTTGGGGTTTTCTTTTAGCAAAAGGTTCTAGCATAAAAATGTCACATTTCTAACCAAAATATACTAGAACCTGTAACACCTTGTATCAGTCCTTCTGAAATTTCAAGTGTAACACTTTTCAAAAGATTTTGACTTAGACCTTTGAATAAATTAAAAGTTTATAAAATGAGTGTCTGAAGCTCAGAGCTTTGCTTCTAAATAAATTAAAATCAGTGCTCTTTAAGTTAAAATGATGATGTTAGCCACAAAAGCTCAAAACTTAAAGTTTTGGAATCAATTTCCTATCAACAGCAACCGCTGTAATTTTTGCCATCTTCCACATGAAATGGGGTAAACTGTTCAATTCACCACAGGACGCACATACTAAGTGTAGCAGTTTACTTTTTAAATGTACTAAATTACTATGTTATTTAATAGGCCAGAAGCATCAGGTTATATCACCCTGCTATATGTCATATGCTCTATTGCCTCCAGTTTTATTTTTCCTTGGGGGCTCTTTTCACGACTGAGATGAAGCCATTACACAAAGGACCATGAGCTCCCCGAGTTCCCGGCGCTCAGCCCAAGCCTGGGGCTTGGACCTTCAGCACATGCTTTTGCTGGAAGGGCAATGGTAAGGATGTGATGGGAGGACAGCAGAGAAAGGATACAGGAATAAAAATCACTCACTGCTGATAAGCTAGTAATCTGCTGCTGCATCTGTCATGGGGATCCTGAAAACAGGTGTGCACCTGCTCTTCTGTTTATACCTGGAAGAGAATGAAATATGATCCATCATTTTGTTTCCCTTTCACTACAACTAAAGATTCTACCTTACAAAAACTTGAAAATAAAAAAAAAGTTTTCATGCCACTTAATAATCATATTTTACTAACACTAAAGGAATAAGCACGGCTGTAAGCACGAAAGGCGCGTCACACGCAACCCCTCCATCAAACCACAAGGACACCTGGATGCACAGCAAATACAGAGCAGGGATGGGAAGCGAGCACGCTGGTCTCGGGAAGAGGAAAGCGGGGGGGGGGGAACGGGGCTCGGAGGGGAGGCCTCCAGTTTTCTCTGCAAGGTTTCGTTTCCTCGAAAAGTTTTGAAAACAAAGACAGTAAAGCATTAATATCTGCCAAAGTCAGGTGTGGCCAGGCAGGTGTGCAGTAGCCCACACAAACGTACATCTGTGGATATATATGAAATATTCCGCAATTTCAACTTATTATAAACAGTAATGGTTCTACATACGAAATGAGTTAAATATGTTGCTGAACCAGGGTGATGACCCCCTTTCCTGAGCCCCGGCCACTGGCAACATCACCCCAAGCCCAGGGACGGCCCTACAGGGAAGCTCCACGTGTGGAGAAGGGGGATTTCTGGTAACGGAGGCTATTATCACATTTTGGATGGCATCTGTAAATGTAAACGCTTATTTACACATAACTCCTTGTTGCAATGCGGCACCCCGAGTCCAGACAGGACAGGCCCGAGAGGAGATGACTGCCTTCATGCGGCGCCTTTGCTGGTGTCGATGTGATGCTCGAGCAGCTGAAACTCAAGGCCGAGGACGACAAAATAAACGCGTCTATGTAATAAAACTGCACAGACTGTACAGGCTTAGGAAATGTCTTTGCCCTGCAATGAAAATCAGTAAGCATTACTAACAAAATAAATGTCAATAAAAACTCTACTCTCTAAATATGAAATCCTTTCATCTTAACACCAAATATCTATTTATTCTAACTGTATAGAATGTACTTCGTTAGAACCAGCTTAGTTTTTGGTTTTTCTTCCTGACTTTCTAAAAGATGTTACATGATTAAATTTTACTGTAATGAGTGTTTTGAATTCTGGCCGTTTAAAAACTCTAAAATAACTGGGCAGTAAACATATTCAAGCCAAAATTCTAAACCTGTTTTAAAACATAGTTCTGAGGTGTCTGCTGCCTCATTGCACAGCCCATGTCACAGGGTAGAAGCTGATAGGACTAAGGGCCTAAAACAAATTCCCTCTCTCTTCACTGCTGCCGAGCGCCTCACCCTGCAGAGGCCTGGGAATTAACCAACTTTCCCTTCCTGATTAGTTTCCCCAGGATTCAGTCCCTTTTTACAAGACTCATAGAAAATAAATGCTAACAGCTTTCTTGAAAATATGCTTTTTGCCAGCACATAATCTGATGAATCGAAGCCGCGTCTCCTGTCATCACCTCTTTTCCGGTCATCTTCCTGTCCCCCTTTCCCATTCTATTTCCAAATGATCTCCTATAAGTTCACTGAAACAAGGCATTTTTTCCCCAGAAGGTACTTCCTCCACATAGTATCCCTTGGGCATATTTTCATCTGTACTATAAAATTACGTTGAATTTATATTTAAATTATTCCAGTATTTTAGTATTAATCGCTGTCATTTTTAGGCCACACAAACGAAAGGCTTATTTAACTGTGTGTACATATGTGCACGCATGCATGTACTTGTGTGCTGTGCACGCAAGCATGTCACGTATGTGTACACACACACGCACACCACGCACGAACACACAGAAGAAAGTCCTGATCAGTGTCACCGTGCTGTCCAGCTGCCCAGCCTCCTGGTTAGGGTAGGACACGGGGACCCTGGAGAAGCTCTGCCCGGACAGCGGACTGCCTGACAGTCTCCCTGGGGTCATCATTACCAGACGCAGTGCCAGCTCTGTCCTGCGGACCGACCACACCTTCAGCGTCCGTCCCAGGAAGCGGGCAGTGCTCACTGCTCTGTCGTGACCTGAGCGGGACAGAGCAGGAAGGACCGAGTACCTTCATCCAAAACACCAGAACCGCACCTCGTCCAGGAAGAAGTAACGCTGGAAGCCAGAGGCATTTCCGAGCCAAGCGACCCAGGGGAACCAACGCCCAAGGAGGTGGGTTTTACTTCATTTAAAGGCTAAATATGGTTTCTGAAGAAGGTGTTGAACTGTGACGTAACCCATCGGCTTGACCAGCAATTACAGCATCAGAATAATTAAACTTGCAGATAACGGACCGGTTATCACTTACTGCATCCATCCCCTCCTTTTACAGGAAAATAAGCGTCTGCTCAGGAAGGGACAGGCAGTACTGCCCAGGTCATGCCGCTGGCCAGCGCGATGGCCGTCCAGACGAGGGGTCCCGCGCCCCGTCGGCCCCAGCGCTGGGCTGCCCGGCCCCTCAGCTCCGTCCTGATGAAGCGGCGGCAAGCGCTGTGGCTTCTGTCTGGGCCCCGTCCCGCCCCGCCCTAGTGACCAACTCGAAAGGCCTTCACAGCGGCGGCGGGGAGGGGCACCCTTAAAGTCACCCCCAGACGCTGCCACCGCCTGCCACGCTGAGGAGCCCGTGCGGCGAGAGGCTTCTTGGAGGTGGGTTCTTGGAGTCTAGGAAATGAAAACTGCCGTCCTGCGAGAAGGGGTGCCAAACGGAAAGGGCAGGGCTGGGCTGCCCACTAGACTCCAGCGGGTGCGCCGGCGGGCGACGGGGAGACACTCGCACCAGAAAACCAGCGATGCTCCCTGTGCTGCAGCAAAGCTGCGCTTCTGAGCCGCTGCCACGCGCTGGGAAGGGCTCCAGCCCCACGTCCTGGGCGCCGTGATCCTGGGCGATCCAAGGCCTCAGATCTCCCGAGTCTGACACTTCGTGACTGAAATTGCAGGGCTAGGAGACATCCTTGCCGTCGCAAGGAGCCTGTGCTCACGTGGGCTCGGCGTGTGAATTACAGATGGTAATTTAGAGATCAGACAGTGACTTGCAACATCACCACGTCACACCTGTCAGAAAACTAACAGGAAGAACTGGAAACCCCGGGAAAGATGCACACTGCAGCTCTGTGACATGCCCTCGAGAAAGCTGAGCGCTAAAGTGTACCGAGCAGAAAACTATCCGAAATGGCTCTGCTGCCCTCTGGTGTAAGTTTCCGGGAGCTTCGCCGAAGCACCAAGGCCGGAGAAGGGGCGGCACCTCGGCGCTTCCTCGGGACGCCGCGCCCCCGCGCCCCCCGCGCAGAGACGGCGCTGCGGCCCCCGCGTGGGCGCGGAGGGCCCGACACCGTCCCTTCGGACCTCCAGACGCGCCCCTGTCGCGCTGAGCGGCCTTTCCTCGCACGTCAAACGAGGGCGCTCGCACCACCCACCTCCCCAGGCGGCAAGAGGCCGCGGGGCCACGCGTGGTGGATTCAGCGGGGCACCCAGTCATCCACTGCGGAGCGGAACACCCTCCTCTCGTCCTCCCAGCCCTCCCACCACTGACTAGCATTCCTCCCCAGCTCCCGACGGCGCGGCTGCGGTACCCAAGCAGGCAGGGGCGCCGCGGAGCAGACGCCGTAAGGAGCCTGCCCGGAGCCTCAGGACAGACCCGCAACTCCCAGTGACAACAACGGGACCCCAACGGGACCTTCTCCTCCAAGCTCCGCCTGGGCACACAAAGGGCGGAGCCGGAGGCCTGTGCCGACGCGTGGCCTCGGGGTGAGCGCCGGGACCCCAGGGACCCCAGCCAGGACGCGCTTTCCTCTGTGTCCACGTGGCACACACGTCTTCTCTTCTCTCGCCTCCGAAGAAGACCGATGTGCCGGGTGTGGGCTGGGACGCGCTCTAGAAACAGAGTGAGCGACACAAAACCCAGGCCCGCAGTCCTCTCTCCCCCAGGGAGGAGGCTCCCGCCCAGGCGAGGAGCAGGACGGACGGTGGGTGGACAGGGACGGGGCGCGAGGTCCCCACCAACAGGAAGGGCAGCGGGAAGGGGGCCAACTCGGCAGCGCCCAGACAGACGAAGGACTCAAGACCCAGAAGCAAGAGTTCTCAGCTCAGTTGCATCCGTTTATAAGAATTCGTTTTCATACAATTCCGTAATACTTAATGAAATTTTAATTACTTTAATCTGGCTTTACACCCCTTGCCCTCAGCCCGACATGAGAGGGGGTGGGCCCCCCAGGGACGCGTTCAGACCCACCCAGCCTG
This sequence comes from Orcinus orca, assembly GCF_937001465.1. Classification (NCBI taxonomy): domain Eukaryota; kingdom Metazoa; phylum Chordata; class Mammalia; order Artiodactyla; family Delphinidae; genus Orcinus; species Orcinus orca. The sequence continues at coordinate 619,017 of NC_064570.1, read as the reverse complement.
TCCCCGCGTCTGCCCGGTGCCAGGCGCAGGCTAAGAGGAGGCATGGGGCCGGGCTCCCCACGTCTCCATGCCAGACAGCAGCGTGTGGTGGGAAACGACGTTCTAAAGCCTAAAGCATAAACACAGACCCTGTTAGCAAATTAAATATTATTGTGATCCGTGGTTTTCACACGGGACACACCACCTGCTTGTGCTCTCAGAGGTCAGGTCCTCCAGGAGGGAATTTTAACTTAGCACCTAATACTGACCACAATCAAACTATCCAGAACACACTCCTCCTATTTCCCTTAGATGATGATGGAAACAAAAACCCACTTTCCTGCCTTCCGGGTAAACGCTGAGAGACCAATCCTATTTTCAAAGCTGAACCGTATGCCCATTAACCAACTACCCGCATGGGGTAAAATGCTGTGCTGATAACAGGAAAGGGGGCTAATGATGACTCTTTTCCCCAAAATCGAAATAGAGCCCATTTTAAAATGCAAGCTGGACTATCTACTGCATTTTCTTAACTCAGCAGAAGCCCTTTTGCCAACAATAAAATCCACAGAGAGACGTCCACAACCAACGCAATCACCGTGGACACCCATCATGGGGGTTGCCCGGTGTACGCGCACGAGGGGCCCTAAGAGCGCACTCCCGACACAGGCACTGAGCCCGGCGGAGCCACGGGCCGTCCTGGAATTACATGGGCTAGAGGCTGGGTGGGTGAGGAAAAGAGACGCTGCAAGAAGCACGGCCCCCAGGCCCTGGTCTGCCCTTGGGAAGGGCCGCTCCTTCCCTCTGTCCGGAGCCGGCTGCAGACTCTGGGAAGAGCCGAGGCCGGGAACCCGGAGAGAGGCCGGGGCGTGCTCTCATCCACTGCCAGGTGTGGCCTCCCCACCGGCTGGGGCCAGTGACCCCTGGTTCCTCCTCTATAGTTCACAAAAACGCACGGACTAGTGAAAGCTATTTTGCTTTTTCGGCTGTTGTTACAATACCTACCGAGTGTAAGTTTTGAAGCAAGCAGCACAGGAGTCTCACGAAGAGGGGCGAGACCTCAAGGTTTAGGACCAGGAACCTGCAGGTCCCAGTTACAAGGCCAAAGCGGCAGTGATTTTAACATCATTGCCCTCATCTCAAACCTGCTTGCTTAAAAAAGTTCTTTGCCTTGTTCCGTTCATAAAAATGTTTATTTACAAACGCTACTAACTTCCAAACCATGTTTCTGTCCTGTCTGTAAGACGACTTCACTCCCCCAAAACCTCGGGGCCCCTGCCACAAATATGCCCGCAGTTCCGGTCTCACAAATTACACTCACACTTCTTGGTCTAGCGGAGCTCAGTGGAATCTGGTTTGTTAAATCTCATCATTTCATTCCCCAGTTCAAGCCATGGTTCTAGTCTGTCCTCGTCTTGAAGGGAACGAGAGTTGCACTTAGCAACTAATAACAGGACCATAATGAGGCCGAAACCATGCCCCATAGGGTAAAAGGCCTGTCCAGAAACCATGCCCACAGGGTTAACAGCAATGGGTGACCAACAGAAACCCTCGAGCTCGTCCTACAGAACAGCAGGTGAGGGAAGAGCTGGTCAGGACCCTCACGGGTAACGCGTCCCGACCAAGCTCGCCTTATCTTTGACTCCCTAGCCAGCGCTATAGGTAACGCCTCTGACGTACGGGTCCCTTGGTTACCAGGGCTTCAGTCCCCACCCTTGGGGAGCGAATCTGAGATGTGCTCTCCTGTCTCGTCATGAATAACCCCATGGCATCTCAGCGTCTGGCAAACGGACCTAGTTTGGTAACAAGACCCACTCATAAATCCACATGAACTAAAATTCTACATTTTACCTGAAAAAACAGCAGGTGTCCCTGATCATCACTGAAGATCGTCACTGAAGACCAGGGACAAGTGGCTGACTAAGCCACAGGCCAGCTGCTGTCCATCTCCTGCTTATAAATCAGAACTCAGAGGAGCCACACTTGCAGCAGATAAAATGTAGAATCTCCAGTTAACCTGGTGCTCGTTTTCCCAGGTAGTGAGGAAACCTGAAACAGGTAACAACAGTTTCCCCATCCCCGGGCACCGAGGGCCCGCCGGGTGCCCCACGTCGTGGCCCGACTTCTTCTACAGCGAGGAGCCTGAGGGCGGGGAGCCAAGGGTCACGCCCAGGACGCAGGTCTGAGCCCAGGCCGCCCACTCAACAGCTCTTGAGAGGCGTATGCTCGGCTAAGCCATTCCATGTGAACAGTTCCCTAAAACAAGGGAGAAATCAGCTATAGATCCAACATTCAAACTTGAGGGCCCACTTTTTAATCAAACACTCTGTAAGCAAGCACGTTGAGTATCACAAAAATATTCAGTTTACTGATAACACTACATATCTAATTTCCTAAAATTATTCAAAAAAATTCTTTGGCTAGAATTATATGAAAAACAGAAGGAAGTCAGCACAGTTATAAATAACCGTGAGCTTTAGGGATCTGCTCTGCACAGATGGCAAGCACTCATGGAGGTTAGGGTGAGGGGGTGCTGGTGCACGACAGACCCTGGGTTGGGAGCAAAGGCATGTTCTCACCTGTAAGCAAATCTAGGGAGCAGAAATGACGTTTACTTCTGAAAAGAAGAGCTCAGAGTGAAGCTGCCTGGATGAAAACTGCCTCCCGACTTCTTCCAAACCTCACCGAGAAAATTGCTGAGGTCCCAGAAAGGAATTAAAGGCATTCTGATGCACCTGACATCACGGTGCTGCCACGAGGCCAAGAGTGCCCGGCCCTGCGTGCCCTACTCCAGCTGGGGGAGGAAGGGCTCAACCCACTGAGGAAGCAGAAGACCAGGCCTCCAGGGGGCAGCTGGTGGCTATTCTGCAGCTTCCCTTTGTCTATGAATAAGCCTCTATGTGCAGCCCTCCTGCCAGGCTCCCTTGGAGCTTATGGAGGAGACGGCCCCACACACGGAGTGCAGACCCGGACCCAGTGCTCGTGTTGCAGGAACTGCAGGGCACACACAGACGCTCTGGGCTAATTCTAATAACGTTCCAGGGGAAGTGAGTTTTGATTTTAATCTCGACTCAAACAATGTCATATAACTTCAAGTAACCAAGATTTTTAAAATCTGTTTAAAATGGAACAGTGGGCAGGTAAGAGACTCTTACAAATGCAGAGAAGCGTGGCTCCGGCTGGACTGTGTACCTGAATACTGAACACAGAGCACGGGAGCTCGGTCGTGGGCCACGGCAAACTGCCTGATGAGCCTGCTTGACAGAGGACTCTCCAAAGGGCACTCCTCACTTCAAGGAGGATAAGAGAAAATAATTGAGATAGTCCAAAGTGGCGTTAGAAATAAAAAATAAACCAGAAACAAGGTGAATGTTTCCCTATTTACATGTATAACTTTACTCCATAACATTTATATATATGTTTACATAAATTTATATATATATATATAAACTCTTATTCAAAACCATGAAATACCACCTATATGCTGCCTACAAGAGACTTACTTCAGAGCTAAAGACATACACAGAGTGAAAATGAGAGAATGGAAAAAGCTATTTCATGCAAAGGAAACTACAAGAACACAGGAGTAGCAGTAATCATATCAGACAAAACAGACTTTAAAACAAAGGCTATAAAAAAAAACAAAGAATGGCATTATATAATGATAAAGGGAGCAATACAAGAGGATATTATACTCATTAACATATATGAACCCAATACAGGAGCTCCTAAATATATAAAGCAAATATTAACAGATACAGAGGGAGAAATTGACAACAATAGAGTAATGGTAGGGACTTTAACACCCCACTGACATCAGTGGACAAATCATTCAGATAGAAAATCAATAAGGCAACATTAGTCTTAAATAACACAACAGAGCAGTTGGACTTAATAGATATCTACAACATTCCATCCCAAAACAGCAGAATACACATTCTTTTCAAGTGCACATGGAACCTTCTCCAAGATAAATCACATGCTGGGCTACAAAACAAGTCTCAACAAGAGACTGAGGACAGAAATTCTATCAGGCATTTCTTCCAACCACAATATCATAAAACTGGAAATCAATTACAGGAAGAAAAATGAGAAAAGCACCAACATGTGGAGACTAAACAACATGCCACTAAAAAACAAATGGGTCAATAAAGAAATCAAAGAGGAAATCAGAAAATACCTCAAGACAAATGAAAATGGAAACACAACTTTCCAAAGTCTATGGGATGCAGCAAAATAAGGTCTAAGAGGGAAGTTTAAAGTGACACAGACCTTCCTCAAGAAACAAGAAAATCTCAAGTAAACAACCTAAACTTCCATCTAAAGGAATTACAAACAGAAGAATAAACAAAGCCCAAAGTCAGCAAAAGAAAGGAGATAATAAAGATCAGAGAGGAAATAAATAAAATAGAGACAAAAAACAATAGAAAGGATCGATGAAACGAGATTTTTTTTTAAAAGATAGAACAAAATTGACAAACCTTTAGCCAGACTCATCAAGAAGAAAAGAGAGAGGACCCAAATAAACAAAAACAAGAAATGAAAGAGGAGAAATTAAAACCAATGCCACAGAGATAGAAAAAAACATTAGAGAATCCTATAAACAGTTACATACCAACAAACTGGACAACCTAGAAGAAATGGACAAATTTCTGGAAACATACAATCTTCAAAACCTGATTCAGGAAGAAATACACAATCTGAATAGATGGATCACTAGCAGTGAAATTGAACTTGTAATTTACAAACTCCCAGCAAACAAAAGTCCAGGACTGAACAGCTTCACGGGGGAATTCCACCAAACATATAAATAGCTAATACCCATCCTTCTCAAACTATTCCAAAAACTTGAAGAGATGAAACATTCCCAGATTCATCTACAATGCCACCATTACCCTGATCCCCAAGCCAGACAAAGATACTACAAACGAATTACAGGCCAGTATCACTGATGAATACAGATGCAAAAATCCTCAACAAAATACATGCAAGTTGAGGGCTTCCCTGGTGGCGCAGTGGTTGAGAGTCCGCCTGCCGATGCAGGGGACGCGGGTTCGTGCCCCTGTCTGGGAGGATCCCATGTGCCGCGGAGTGGCTGGGCCCGTGGGCCATGGCCGCTGGGCCTGTGCGTCCGGAGGCTATGCTCCACAGCGGGAGGGGCCACAACAGTGGGAGGCCCGCGTACCACAAAAAAAAAAAAAGAATTATATATATGCAAGTTGAATTTAACAATGTATAAAAAGGATCATACACTATGATCAAGTGGGATTTATTACAGGGATGCAAAGATGGTTCACTATTCACAAATCAATCAATGTGATGCACCACATTAACAAAAGGAAGGCTAAAAATCACATGATCATCTCAATAGATGCAGGAAAAGCATTTAACAAAATTCAACATCCACTCATGATAAACTCTCATCAAAGTTAGTATAGAGGGAGCATATCGCAACATAACAAAGGCCACTTACGGTAAACCCACAGCTAATATCATACTCAAAGGTGAAAAGCCTGGCTAATACACGACACCAAAGAATCCCTGCTGGTGCGGATATGCTGGCACCGAAGCTGGGTAAGGAAACGGCAGTGTGCTTTAGAAATGTACATGCAGGAACTTCCCTGGTGGTGAGTGGTTAAGAATCCGCCTGCCAATGCAGGGGACACAGGTTCGAGCCCCAGTCCAGGAAGATCCCATGTGCAGCGGAGCAACTAAGCCCATGCACCACAACTACTGAGCTTGCGCATCTAGAGCCCGTGCTCCCAAACAAGAGAAGCCACCGCAATAAGAAGCCCATGCACTGCAACGAAGAGTAGCCCCCGCTTGCCACTACTAGAGAAAGCCCGTGCGCAGCATCAAAGACCCAACACAGCCAAACATAAATAAATTTTAAAAATTAAAAGAAATGCACATGCAGGACGCAGAAGTAGCATCATGTCTGAGATTCGCTTTAAAATGTGAAACTCTTTGGGCTTCTCTGGTGACGCAGTGGTTGAGAGTCAGCCTGCTGATGCAGGGGACACGGGTTCTTGCCCCGGTCTGGGAAGACCCCACATGCCGTGGAGCGGCTGGGCCTGTGAGCCGTGGCCGCTGAGCCTGCGCGTCCGGAGCCTTTGCTCCGCAACAGGAGAGGCCACAACAGTGAGAGGCCCACGTACCGCAAAAAAAAATAATAATAAAAATAAAATAAAATAAATAAATAAATAAAATGTGAAACTCTTCAGCAAAGGGAAACAAGAACAAACTTTTGTCACAATAAGTCTACTCTGTGCTGGCCACTAAGGAACCACCACCAGTATTTTTCACGTTTTGAATTCCTGTGAATTATACCCAACTCAGGAGAAGAAACGTCAGCACATTCCCCACCACAAACACCGTGTGAAAACACGCGAGAGGCACAGAAAGGAAGGAGTGAAGGAAGAAGAAAACGCTGAATTTGCACTTCGACGAACGTAAATTCACAAAACGACAGAGCGAAGCTAAACAAAGGTAACTCAGACAAGGAACCCCTCTGCATTTTGTATTTCAGACTACATTACACTAACCAGATTGTTTGTGAGTAGCCGGCTTAGTACTTTTTTCCTTAACAAGTCCAAAATACAGCGGAGGAGTCAATAAGACACAGGAGCTAAAATAAAAACACAAAACTGGTCTATGAGAGCAAACATATGACGGAGTTATTTCAAGGAGACGTGCAACTTAAAGGCAGTTTTGGACGATTAATTCATGCAGATACAGATGTGCAGCATTTGGAAGTGAGGAAAACCGTCAAGCTTATTCTTATCCTGCTAAAAAATGAATTCCTATTTTTAATAAAAGTCCTGTTGTAAAGTCTACCTTCTATCCTGAAATAAAATAATGTTTCACATGAAAATAAACCACAAGCCATTTAGTTTTAAACAAGATAGGAGCCATGGTGTGAGCAATAATTTCTTTATTGCTGGTATAGCTGGGAGTTTACTAAACTTTACTTCTATTTCTTAAGATAAAAAGGAATCTAAATTCTCCCGAGTGATAAACCCACACGTACACAACCTTCCTGAAAGACTGTACCGGGGCGGCACTGACAGATCCCTTCCCACACCAGGGCGCTGCTGAGACCTCACCGGGGTGGTGGGGTCGACCTCCACCAGGGCCATCTGATTTTCGAACATGGATGTGAGCAAGCAGAAGGCCTGCACGGACCGGTCGTGAGAGAATTAATGATGAACTCGAACTGTGGACACAGCTTTAGCTGTGCTGATAGTCACACGGCTTGCAGAGCCCCGTGTGATCCCCTGAACTCTCACACCCACAGTCTCAGTAAGCAGCCACTACAGCGCCGTTGGGAGAAAAGAAGGATAAAGCACAGTACAGACAGGTGCACTGTGCAAACTCTACGCATAGTGAATGGCCTACGACTCACCTCACGACCACTGGTTTTGCTCATCACAGCACACGAGCCAGCAACGTGAATGCGGAGGCTCCTGAAATCTTAATTTCCAGCAAGGAGGAACAAACAAGCAATATGGCAGGGGTGCTCCCTGCGGTCTCCCTGAGTGCCTGCTGCACACAGGCTGGGGCCGGGGGCTCGACATCAGGACACCAGGACATTAGGAGGGAGCAGACAGGCCCTGCCACTGGGGCCCGCAGCTCAAGGCCCGGCCCACGGAGAGCTGACCCGGCCCAAGCCCGCGGACTAAACACATAACACGGCTGTGAAAGTGCTGGGAAGCGCAGCGTCCCTGTGAGAACACAGAGCCGGGTCTAGGGGACATCCAGTTGGGTCTTAAAGGATAGACCAGCGGGATGGGGGGCAGGCGTGGGCACTGAGGCCAGTGGAGGCTTGGAGAGTTCAGGGACTGTCACATGAGCGGACAGATGACAAGGGAGGGGTGACCTCCACAAGGAGGTGAGGTGTGGCCTGGGCCCCACCCCAGGCCGGCAGGGATCCCTCAGGGCGCAGGGCACAGGCAGTCGGCTCAGAAGTGGCCTGGGCTGTAGGGCCCACGGGGGGCCGGGGGGGCGGGCAGGAGTCGGTCATCCCCACAGCTCAGCGGACACCAGGAGGGGCGAGGAGACGTCGCTCAGCCTGACAGGTGTGAGGGTGACCAGGCACCACACCAAGACTGCGGCAAGAACACGGGCAGAGCCGACTTCAGGGTCCCTGACGCGGCCTGGCCGAGCCCCAGGACAAAGAGGGAGGGCGCCGGGCTGCCAGCGGGACTGGGGACGCCAGGAGAGGCCAGGGCGGCGTGGCGGTAACCCGCCAGCCTGGTGAGAGCAGCTGGCGCTGGGGACCAGCGCATCTTGTCCTCCTCACCTCTGACCTCCACACGTGGCAGGCAAAGCAAACTTTTAAAGTTACACAAAGTTCACACCAAAGATCCTTTGAACGTAGGTCTTACCCTTGCAACGTAAAATGGCCTCCAGTTCAAAGTCTGCCAACTTAAATATGAATAAACCCGCTGAGCTTCCAGTCTGCAAGCAGCTGGCATTCTCAGAAGAAAGACTAATTTTAAAAGAAAAAGAGAAAAAAGTGTCCTGATCTTCCCAGCTCCAGGGCACCGAGAATTGCGCTGGACCCACGTGAGAGGAACAGGTGATGCACAACCTTGGCGACCTGAGGGTCCCTCTGCCTGTGTCCCAGGGGCCAGTCCGATCACTTATAACCTCTCAGCACATCCCAGGGTCTGGGTTTCCTAGACACCCACTGTCCAGGGAAGACAGGGAGCTCAAAGGGCCACAAGCTGGGCCCAACTCAACTCTGGACGGAGGTTTTTCTCCCCCCTGACGTCACAGGAGGTCAGCACATCGGCCCCCGCGAGACCCCACACAGGTGGGCTTCCCCGCAGGCGGGCTCCATGCCTGCGTGACGGCTGCACAGAAGACCCTGCCGGGCGGTGCTGACAGGCTGGAGACTGACCGACAGCAGCGTGCACATCAAGGCACACACAGATCTGCCATTTCTTCTTTGTTTTTCCGTTTACAAACTAGACGCAGGCTGTAATCTGATTGATCAGCCGCCTCTGGTTTCATCAGACCTGGACTCAGAACGGCCTCCACAGACACCTCTGTCCCACATGCGCCTTGGCATGAAGCCAAACAGCAGCCTCAGCCACTGCCCAGGCTGTTCTCAGGTCCTCAGCCTCCAACACCAGCCCCAGGGAGACCAAGCGAGTCTGAGCAGAAGTGGGATCACTGCTCCCTGAGGGACGGTGGGGACCCAAGGCCTCAGACCCACTAGTCAGCTCAAGTTCAGGCCAGGCGCTGTTCTGGACCAGGCAGGGGCACCTGTGCAGAGACACGACTGTCTGCTGCGCAAGCACAGAAGGGCTGCAGCCGCACCAGCAGCCTCCTCAGGTCTCCCACACCAGCAGGGCCAGAGGCTGCTCTTTAGTCATCTCCAGAGCTCTCCAAACTCTGTGTGGAGCCAAGGGGAATCAGGTCACGACATCACCCTTTGCCCTACTGCAGAAGTCAAGATCTGCCTAGATTTGGGTGAAGAAAATTAATCTCGCTTTTTTAATAAAATAGACTTTAAAATAACTGGCCAAGATTATCAACCTTAAGACATAAAATATGCAGTCCTAAGAACACTTACACTTACGGTTATGTCAGACAAAGATAATTCGGTTTATTTTAATCATTCTAGAAAAACAATGAACCTAATTTAGGAAGGAGGCTTTCTCCATACGGCCGTGGCGGAGTCCATGGTACTTACAAACCACAGTCACAGGGCGCCAGGCTCAGGACAGGAAGTGTCACTTCAATCTTTTCTCCTGTGTCCGGTGCCTTTGTGGAGGGAGGCTGACTGTCTTCTAGGGACAGAATTACTGACAATCTGAGAGGTGACGTTAAAATGATTAGTCAAGGTCAAGGCTAACAGCTGACCCAGTGGGATGTTGTAGGAAATACATGTTGCTGGAAAGCTCAGATCACGAAACAAGAAAAATCCTTAGGCTTATACATTATAAAGCACAAGGTTAGAAATAAACATTAGACCCTATATCATGAGGCCTGTGGGAGAGAGATGGAGTCTCAAGGATAGATCCACAGAAAGGGGGTGAGGAGGAAATGGTCTACTTAGAGATAACTGTGAATTCCTAAAGTGGGCTTATTACTTCATAATAAATGAGTATTTACACAAGAAATAATGAAAGCCAAGGCAAACACATTAGGAAAAAGTAGATCTAACGGATAAAGGCAATTTCTGACCTGCTTTAAAAAGAAACCGCTTACAGCCATTTACCTATATATATACACACATATACCACAAACTGAAAGAACACCAACCACGATAAGTCTGAAGGCGAGCAGAGCAGAGACACACCTGCTGTAACAAGAAAATGAAGGACGCAGGTGCCTAGGAAAGAGACTCCATCGCGGGATTAAACAGTAAAAGCAGTAGCTTCCCCAGCTCCTCCGGGGGCAGAGCGGCAGACACTCGGCACCTGGCGACGGGGACAGGCGTGGGGAGGGAGGGGTGACGAGCGGGCTCAGTGGAAAAGCCGCGGACCCCTGGGCAGCCCCCGCTGTGACACTGCCAATGGGCTGGAGAGCCGCAGCCCGCTGTCCACTAAGACAGGTCTCCACCCGCCCCACCCCGCCGCTCCCACAGGACCTGCCTCGTCCGGGACCCTGGCTTCTCCTCCCTCTCCCTCCACCCCCTGCTAGGGAGGGGGTCGCTGTGGGCCTGAGCCCCGTGGGCGGGTCTGCAGGGCATCACCTGGCCAGGTGCATGGCTTGGACTCCACCCCACTGGTGCGGAAACTCTCTCTTTCCTCAGGTCAACGTGTGTCACACAGTGATAATGGTGTCCTTCCACCAAACCGAAGGTCCGAAGGTGGAAAAGCAAAACACGTCTAGACACGCAAGACCACGTGTAGACACAGGACTCTCACCAGGTGGTCGGATGCAAAGCAGGAAGCCAAGGAGAAGAGTGAGCAGGGAGCTGACAGGGTGAGAGGCGGAGCCCTGGCTGCTCTCCTCTGGCCTCCAATCCTTCCCTCCCTCATGCCCCCACCCGGGGGCGTCCTCCTAACGGCACATAGGGGGGCAGTGCCGACTTGAGGTGCAGACACAACCCAGCGGTCACTCGTCTTCTGCAAAACACTGGACCAAGCACGGTGTGCTCCCGTCCCCAGCACCGCACGCCTGGTCTCTCCAAACACAGCACGGTGGACACAGCCCACACGGAGCTCCTAAAACCCTTGGAATCTCCTGATGAGAGTGACCACGGTGTCACTTGTTATGTTAATGAGGTGTCTGGAAAGCCCTCAGGTCACCTAAGGATGGAGACTGGTTGCCAGGGGAACCACCGCTGACCTCGGGGGAGGGGTGCAGGGGCTGGAGACGGACTTCTATCACCCACCGCCAAGGATCGAATCAATCCTGCCTAAGCAATGAGCCTCCATGAAAACCCCAGAAGTGCAGGTTTAGGGAGATCCAGGTGGGTGACAACATCCTCCCTGGGGTGCGATGCCCCCCACGTCCATGGGAACAGAAGCTCCTGTGCTGAGGACGCCCCCAAACCTTGCCCTGGTAGCTCTTCCTCTG